>NW_015389063.1:7022-11220 GCF_001527695.2 Protobothrops mucrosquamatus | reverse complement strand
GCTGACTGAAGGTACTGGCGGGTTGTATTTAAGTAAAACAAGGTCGGGGGGAGTCACTGGATCTGGTTCAAAGGAACAGTCCCACACCTTATACATTGTGTAACCTTATTTCATTATTTAATTATATTACCATCTATAGGATGGCGTCCATGTGGGCGCAATCTTATTTCATCCAGGGGAAAGGGGTGTTGTGTCCTGAACCTGCATCTTGCAGGCTCGGGACGTTGCAAGAGTCCCGGGCATTTGCAGAAGCTGCCCGGGACCAGACTGAGCGGCGCCGGCCTTGTGCGCATGCGCAAGGTGGGAAAAGCCCGCCTCATGATTGGTTGAACTTGCCCGGGGATCAGAGGGTATAAATAGAGGCCTGCATGCCTCTGCTCTGGTTGTTCGTAGAATGGAGCAAACAATAAAGACTTGTTGGAGATGCTTCGTCTCAAGCGCCATTATTTCCAGGACTTAACACCCATAGTCACGCCACTCAAGGCCAACGGGGAAGTCCGCATTTGTGCTGACTATAAATGCACGCTAAACAAAGCGTTACAGCAGCACTCTTATCCGGTGCCTGTGGTGAGCCACATTTTGGGCTCACTTAAAGGAGGCCGAGTTTTCGCCAAACTCGATTTGGCTCAGGCCTATCAACAGCTACCGGTTGATGATGCAACAGCAGAGGCCCAGACGATCGTAACGCACCGGGGAGCTTTCAAAGTCAGAAGACTGCAGTTCGGGGTTAACGTAGCCCCTGGCATTTTCCAAAGCGTGATGGAGTGAACGCTCCGTAACATTCAGGGAGTTTGCCCATATTTCGATGATGTCCTCATTGCAGGGGAATCACTCGAAAACCTGGCTGAAAGGCTTCGGTCCATTTTGCTGCGTTTCCATGAAGCGGGGCTGAAGCTTAAGCAGGAAAAATGCAAAATTGGAGTAACTTCCACTGAATTCCTGGGGTTTCGCATAGATGCCGAAGGATCCATCCTGCTGAAGCTAAGCTCAAAGCGATTCAGCAGGCTCCAAGTCCCAAGTCAAAGAGCGAGCTTCAAGCCTTCCTTGGGCTTCTAAATTTTTACCATTCCTTCCTCCCTCACAAGGCTGCAGTGGCAGAGCCGTTACACCGGCTCCTGGATAAACAGGCTCCATGGGAGTGGACACAAGTCCACAAAAGGAGTTTTGCTGAGGTCAAGGCATTGTTGTCTTCAAATGCTGTTCTCGCTCATTT
Organism: Protobothrops mucrosquamatus; assembly: GCF_001527695.2. Lineage (NCBI taxonomy): Eukaryota > Metazoa > Chordata > Lepidosauria > Squamata > Viperidae > Protobothrops > Protobothrops mucrosquamatus. The sequence continues at coordinate 10,007 of NW_015389063.1, read as the reverse complement.
CAATGAGCAACTGCCGGTGTGTATAGCCTGTGATGCATCCCCTTATGGGATCGGGGCTGTCTTAAGTCACCTCAAGGCTGATGAAACACAAGTTCCTGTAGCATACTATTCAAGGACTCTGTCTTCTGCTGAGCGTAATTACGCACAGATAGACAGAGAAGCCTTGGCCATAGTGGCTGGCATAAAAAAGTTCCATAACTTTTTGTATGGTCGCCACTTCACGGTCTTTACAGACCACAAGCCACTGCTGGGGTTGTTCACAACAAACAAGCAAACCCCACACATAATTTCTCCTAGAATGTTGAGGTGGTCAATTTTCCTTTCTGCATATGACTACTCCCTGGTTCACAAACCAGGCAAAGAGATGGCCTACCCCATGCTGATGGCCTTAGTAGGTTGCCTCTACAGCTTGTAGAATCAGATCCTGCTGCAGCTAACCACATCCTGGCTATCCAGGATTTGCCTGAGTCTCCCCTCAATGCAGGGGATGTGGCTGAAGAAACAGCCACTGATCACACGCTAACACGTGTGTTGAACTGGGTGCTGTCAGGATGGCCTGACACGTGTCCTGGCACCAATTTCCAGAGTTTCCAGAAAAGAAAGCGTGAGCTATCCACCTTTAAGGGTTGTGTCCTGTGGGGTAGCAGGGTAGTGATCCCAACCTCATTGAGGACTAGAGTCTTGCAGTCTCTGCATGAGGGAAATCTGGGAATAGTCCAGATGAAGACACTTGCGCGCAGCTATCTCTGGTGGCCTGGGCTTGAAAAGGAGATTGAGACCCAGGTCCAGGGGTGCCAGGTTTGCCAACAGTCCAGGCCTGAAATGCCACAGGCTCCTGTACACAGGTGGGAGGACACACATGCTCCTTGGTCGAGGGTTCATATTGACTACGCTGGCCCCTTTCAGGGGCAATTCTTCCTCATTGTTGTGGACAGTCACTCTAAATGGCTAGAGGTCATTCCAGTGTCCACCACGACTACTGCCAGGACCATCCAGGTGCTGAGAGGGATCTTCGTCTCTCATGGGCTGCCAGATGTCCTTGTCTCCGACAACGGGCCTCAATTCACCTCTTCGGAGTTCCAGGCTTTCCTGCAAGCCAACATGATTCGTCATGCTACTTCGGCACCCTTTCGTCCGGCTTCCAATGTCCAAGCTGAGCGCATGGTGCACACAACCAAAGACGCCTTGAAGAGGCTCACTCACGGGAGCTGGCACCACAGGTTAGCTGATTTTCTCCTTTGCCACCGCACCACACCTTGCACAGCTACAGGCAAGAGCCCAGCTGAACTCCACTGGGGTTGCCGTCTCATTACCAAACTGGACAGGTTGCACCCAGACCGGATGGCTTCACAGGTGTCACAGCCGCGGGCACCGAGGAGACTACAGGTGGGCAATCCGGTTTGGGCAAGGAACTATGGACCTGGACATCTCTGGGTGACAGCAGTGGTCTGCAAGGTCACTGGGCCACTGTCATACGAAGTGGCCTTGGAAGATGGTCGCGTGCTGCGTCGGCACATTGACCAGCTGTGATGGAGGCTACCTAGTCGCCCTTCCGCTCCTGACTCTGCTCTCGGGGGGGAGGAGGACCACGATCATGATCGTGGATCTCAGTCTCTCTGCGAAAGAGGGGGTTTGCACTCTTCAAATAGGGGTTTTGCCAACGAGGCGGCTCCTGACTCTGGCACTGGGTCCATGGGACATTGCACGCAACCGGTTTTTCATGCCACTCCTACTGCTGGCCTTGTGCCTACGGGACAATGCTCCCAACAGGGGTCTCTCGCTGACCTGGGGAATTCCACCCCACCAAGGAACTCTGGTCTGGGCTTACCGGAAAGAGCCAGCCGAAGTCAAATGGACAAAGGGTTGGGCTTACCGGACCAGGCCAGTCAGCAAGATGCGGGTTCGCCTGTATCAATTGGGCCTCAAAGTCCCGGTCTGCTGAGCCTGGCAGGCGAGCTTGCAGACCGGGCACTTGCCGCAGCTCCAAGACGCTCGAAGCGGGTCAGAGGCCCTCCAAAGTTCTTACAAGATTATGTAAGGTTCCTGTCAGTAAGCTGGCAGACCTAGGGGTTCCCTAGAAATAAGAACACGCTCAAAAGAGTAACCTTGTAGTAGTTAAATAATAGTAGCGTATGTTTTTTGAACTAAGAGGGAGGGGTGTTTTGTCCTGCGCCTGTGATTGATTCACAGGTGCAGGAAGCTGCAGAGAGACTCGGGCAGACCACGTGGCTGCCCAGACCAGACAGGCTGTCTCCAGCCTATTGTGCACGTGCAAAGCGTGAAAATACGTTGCATTTATTGGCTGATGCTATCCCTGCAAAAGGGTATAAAAGGGATCCGCGCCATTTTGTGTTGGTTCTGTTGAAGTTGAATAAAGAAGCAACTGTTGTTACACCTGCCTCGTCTCAATGCCTTACCAACGCACAGAACAGAACAGTTCACCTTGCAGATAAGGAGGCTGTACCCTGAGTTAGCAGGATGTTACAAATCATGTCACAGAAAAGGGAGTGAAGATAAGACAGGAACAAAAGGGTCATTTGATCTAATAATTGGAGGGTCTGGTAATGGTTGCTAGGCTGTCGGAAAGCATGTGACCCGGGTGGGCCTATCAACTGGGCTCACTTTGGAAGGATGTGGCGTGATGTACGGGACAGGGTATAATAACCTATGCAAAAATTGATTCAAGTGTGGACTCTGGGATTTGCCATTACCAAGAGTTCCACCGCTTTTGCAAAAACTTTAATAAAACTTGTTTTCCAACACTGTAAGGACCTACCCCACTTTGGATCTTAAGAAGACAGAACTCTTGGAATATTTCTTCCAATAGGCATCTTTATTAAGAGAAGATGGTTGCAGGCGTTCTAAACAGGACTTGGGGTGAAAGCTTCCAACTCAAGATTTTAAAGGGGTCCCCCCTTTAGCCACCCCCATCACCCCCTTCTCCCAGAGACAGTCTCAGGCATTTCATCCCCACCCCTTTCCTCA
>NW_015389063.1:0-2839 GCF_001527695.2 Protobothrops mucrosquamatus | reverse complement strand
AGCTAATGACCCCCTATTGTTATTGCTAGTCCTTTTGGTGATTCCACATCCAGTTCCTCTGAAGTATCCTGAAGGAAGTGAGGGCCATAAAGCCCCTTTGTTCACCCCCTTCCCTTCATCCATGACAGAATCCAGGGAAGGCAGGGATGGAGTTTTTCATAGTTGCTAACTTGATATGAAATATGATTGGATTCTGACAAACACCCTTGGAGTTGAATTTTTATTCCTCACAATTGCATTAAGATGAAAATCTCCCTCAGACCAAAGCTCAGTTCCTGGTGGACGGACATATGTATATACAAGCAATCCTTGACTTACAACCATAATTGGGAGAAGAATTTCCACCGCTAAGCAAGGCAGTTGTATTAAGTTGTGCCTGATTGTGCTTTTTTTTTTTTGCCATGGCTGTTAAGCAAATCATTGCAGTTGTTCAGGGAATCACAGACATTAATTGAATCTGCCTGTCGAAAGCTGGCTAGACAGATCATAAATGGTGATCACGTGATCCCAGGACACTGCAACGGTCCTAAATAGATGCCAGTTGCCAAGTGCCAGGATTTTGATCATGTGACCGTGGGGATGCTGCAACAGCTATAAATGCAGCGACTGGTTGTAAGTCACTTTTTCACTACTGTTGTAACTTTGGTTGCTACAGAAATGGTAATAAATCAAGGACTACCTACAGTTTGTTTGGCAACAATAGTTTTGCAATTGCCTTCTAGAATTTGTCCCCATTTCTTTATTTTTCCCTATACAGTATGACCACAATAAAGTCCAAAATTTCCGTTGCTAAGCAAGGCTGTTGTTAAGTGAGTTTTCCCCATTTTACGACCTTTCTTGCCACAGTTGTTAAGCGAATCACTGCACTTGTTTAGTGAATCCTGAGGTCGTTAAGTGAATCTGGTTTCCCTGCCCCTGTTGACTTTGCTTGTCGTAAGCAGGCTACAAATGGTGATCACACGGCCCCAGGAAACTGCAGCCATCATAAATACATAATTTGCCAAGTGCCCAAATTTTGATCATGTGACCGTGGGGTTGTTGTAATGGTTGTGTGAAAACGGGTCATAAGTCACTTTTTTCAATGCCATTGTAACTTCTGACAATGGGGTAGGCAACCTTGGCTCTTTTATGACTCGTGGACTTCAACTCCCAGGAATTCTGGGAGTTGAAGTCCACGAGTCATAAAAGAGCCAAGGTTGTCTACCCCTGCACTAAACAAATAGTTTAAGTACTGTAGACTCTACCCAAGCAAGGATCAGACCTAACATGTTTTAGCTTTACTGACATTGCCTAAGATTATCAGACACCAGCACCTAAGCTGGACAAAAAAAAATCCTTGAGTGGAGAGCATCTTATAATAATTACATATTACCTCATTGCACAACCTCATATGAAACACTAATAAACCCCACGGTCTTGCATGTCTTTTAGTGGTGTGACTTTTAAAAAACGCATTGCAGTTTCTATAATCTTCATCTCCCAAACAGCAGCTGCATCTATTGGCATTTACAGCTTAATAAATTATTAAAGCGGAGAAAACCTTTCTCAAAATATGAAAGAACAAACCTTGGAGGGGGAAAAAAGGGGAGTTTGAAGTGCAGCAGGGTGAATGAATTTTTATGACTAAGCCAGGTTCCCATTTTGATATCATTAGCTTACCGATATCTTAGTATTTTCTATCACTTTATCCTCCAAATCTAATCAAGACTCTTTGATTAGATTAATAATTGCCATTTTCACCTCCTCTCTCCCCTGGGGTGAGGACAGAAATTCTGCAAGTGACTAGGTGGTTTTGTAAATGGAAAGTGGTGAAGTCCCCCTTCCCTTTCAAGTTAACAATATGCTTATCTTATCCCCAGTTGCAACCTCAGTGAATAAGCTACCTATAATATGAGAAACGCAGATATTTTTTTTCTTTCACCAGTGAAACAAAAGAGAAAAAATGGTTCAGCAGAGGGCAGGGGATTGTAAGCAAATTCCTCCACTCTAACTGGGTACTGTGCATTGCGATAAAACATCCCCTGCCCTCCGCTGAGCCTTTTTTTCTCTTTTGTTTCACTGGTGAAAGAAAAAAATTCAAAGGGATGGCAAAAAAGTTACATATTTTGTTTTTTAAAAAGTGGAATGGTGAAAAACTGAGCTTTTATTTTGTCCAGAAATTAATTGGAATTCTGCCACTTTCTCCTTCTAGCCCAAGTAACTGGAAGAACAATAAAACTGCTGTTTTGCACACAGCAGGTGGGCAGGTGGCAAGTATAAGGAGGGATCAACGGAGGGGAAACCAGGTACAGGTAGTCCTCAAGTTACGATCACAGCTGAGCCCAAAATTGTTGTTGTTAAGTGAGACATTTCTTAAGTTTTTGCCCCGTTTTACGATGTTTCTTGCCACAGTTGTTAAATGAATCATTGCCATTAAGTGACTCTGGCTTCCCCATTGACTTTCCTTGTCAGAAGGTCACAAACAGTGATCACATGACCTCGGGACACAGCAAAAACCTCCCTCCCTCATAAGTATGAGTCAGTTGCTAAGCACCTAAATTTTGATCACATGATCATGGGGATGCTGCAAAAGTAACTGTGAAAAATGATCGTAAGTCACAAATTTCAGTGCTGTTGTAACTTTTTTTTTTCTTTTTTTTTTATATAAATTTTTTTATTAATTTTTCAATTAAAACAACAAATACAAATGATGCATATATATACACCAACAAACAATAAAGATACTCAAAACATTTTCGGATACACTCGGCAGTCCCCGCCTTGCCTCCACCCTCATCCACTTTACCTCTCCTTCCTCCCCCTAAACCTACAACCTCTCCTCCTTTTCTTACCACCTCTC
>NW_015389062.1:89690-119665 GCF_001527695.2 Protobothrops mucrosquamatus | reverse complement strand
TTCTTTTACTCCCTCGATGGCATTGTATGCTTTCCTTTGTTCTCTAATCCATGTGCAGGTTTTTCTATCTTGTCTTGTGATGCTGAGCATGTATCTTTCCATGGCTCTTTGCGCCACTCATACCTTTTGTTTCAATTGTGAGGTTAGTGTCCATGTTTCAGTGGCATATGTTAGAGCAGGTAGCACACACTGATTGAAAGCTTTTCTCTTCAGACATATTGAGAGATTGTTTTTGAAAATTATACTTAGCTTGCCAAATGCCTGCCAACCACATTTAATACGCTGTTCAATTTCCTTTATTGTATCACCTTCCATTGAGATCCATTGGCCAAGGTATATGTAGGGTTGAATATATAATGAATATATACATTCTTAAATTCCTTCTGTGGAAAGATTGTTTTAAACTGAAGTTTGTTTTCCTTTCCATTTTAGATAACTATAATGTTACTTTAATGTTTCTTGTAATTAATGACTTGTAATAATCAAAGTTTCCTAATCAAAGACAGGATCACCACTAGTGACTTACAACTAGGTTGACTACCTAATTTGTCCTCCCAACCATGTCAAATGAATAGTGCAGAACTGGGGTCAATGGGTTAGCCCCCAGTTAAAGCAAAAGTTCAAGGCACATAAACTGCTGCATGAAAAAAGGCAACAACTGCCGGAAGGATCTCAATGGAAGTACAGTGGGGGAAAAATACCTGGACTTGCTTTCCATTCTTAAAAGAAGATAAAATGCTGAACTAGTAGTGCTGGCCTAGCTTTGCCTGTAACTACTATAAATAATAATGCTTCATTAAACAATGAAAATCTGGGACAATGCTAAATCCGCTGGGATGCCAGGACAACAGATATAAACTGGGACATATGATCAGACTATTTATAGCACTGTCAGCTGTAATTTTTATCAAAATGATATTGATGAGTTTAGGCTTTACTATATATTGTTTCAGTGAAACTAGATGTTGCCAGATGATGATTTCCTTTAACTATGGCTAAAAAAATGTTTTAATTCACTAGTTGGGATTTTGCCCATGGAATGAATTAATGGATGCATCATGAGTGCAGCACAGTTTCTGTTGGCCATGATTGATCCTACTATTGTACAGTTAGTATGTGAATATCCTAATATGTACAGGTATAAAATAGGTGGAACCTGACTCAATAGCAGTAACTGAGAGAGGGATCTTGGAGTCTTACTGGACAGTCACTTAAATATGAGCCAGCAGTGTGCTGCAGCCATCAAAAAAGCCAATGGAATTCTAGGCTGCATTAACAGCGGGCTAGAATCAAGATTATGTGAAGCATTAGTACCACTTTATAATGCCTTGGTAAGACCACACTTGGAATATTGCATACGGTTTTGATTGCCACAATATAAAAAAGAAGTTGAGATTCTGGAAAGAGTGCATAGAAGAGCAACAAAGATGATTAGGGGGCTGGAGGCTAAAATATATAAAGAACAGTTGCAGGAATTGGGTATGTCTAGTGAAAAGAAGGAATAGGGGTGACTTGATAGCAGTGTTCCATTATTTGAGGGGCTGCCACAAAGAAGAGGAGGTCAACCTATTTACCAAAGCACCAGAAGGCAGGTCAAGAAGCAATGGATGGAAACTAATCAAGGAGAGAAGCAACATAATAATAATAATAATAATAATAATAATAATAATAATAATAATAATAATAATGATGATGATGATGATGATGATGATGATGATGATGATGATGATGATGATGATGATGATGATAAAGTTGGAAGGGACTTTGGAAGTCATATAGTCTAACCCACTGCTCAGGCAGGAAACCCTATACCATTTCAGATAAATGGCTGTCTAGTCTCTTCTTAAAAACTTCCAGTGTTGGAGCTTCTGGAGGCAGATTGTTCCACTGGTTAATTGTTCTAACTGTCAGGAAGTTTCTCCTTAGTTCTAGGTTGCTTCTCTCCTTGATTAGTTACCATCCGTTGTTTCTTGTCCTGCCTTCAAGCACTTTGGAAAATAGCTTGACTCCCTCTTCTTTGTGGCAGCCCCTGAGATATTGGAACACTGCTAACATGTCCCCCCTCGTCCTTCTCTTTGTTAAACTAGACATACTCAATTCCAGCAACTGTTCCTTATATGTTTTAGCCTCCAGTCCCCTAATCATCTTTGTTGCTCTTCTCTGTACTCTGTCCTCTTTCTAGAGTCCCAACATCTTTTTTACATCATGGTGACCAAAACTGGAAGCAGTATTCCAAGTGTGGCCTTACCAAGGCATTGTAAGGTGGTATTAATACTTCACGTGATCTTGATTCTATCCCTCTGTTAATGCAGCCCAGCACTGTGTTGGCTTTTTTGGCAGCTGCAGCACACTGTTGGCTCATATTTAAGTGATTGTCCACTAGGACTCCGAGATCCCTCTCACAGTTACTATTATTGAGCAAGGTACCCCCTATACTATACCTGTACATTTGGTTTTTCTTGCCTAAATGTAGAACCTTACTTTTTTCACCATTGAATTTCATTTTGTTAGATAGCGCCCAATGTTCAAGTCTGTCCAGATCCTCCTGTATCTTAAGCCTGTCTTCTGGAGTGTTGGATATTCCTGCCAGCTTGGTGTTGTCTGCAAATTTGATGAGTTCCCCATCTATCCCCTCGTCCAAATCATTGATGAAGATGTTGAAGAGCACTGGGCCCAGAACAGAGCACTGGGGCACCCCGCTACATACTTCCCTCCATGTAGATGCGGTTCCATTGAGGACCACACGCTGAGTACAGCCAGTCAGCCAGCTATGAATCCATCTGGTGGTGATGCTGTCTAACCCACACTTTTCTATCTTATCGAGTAGTAGGTTGTGATCTACTTTATCAAATGCCTTACTGAAGTCCAAGTAAATTATATCCACAGCATTCCTCTGATCCATTAATTTTATCGCTTGGTCAAAGAATGCAATAAGATTTGTCTGGCATGATCTGTTTTTGACAAACCATGTTGGCTTTTAGTAATGACTTTAGTAATTACTAGATTTACTAAAGAGAAATTTTCTGACAATGAGAAAAGTAACCAGTGAAATGGGTTGCCTTCAGAAGTTGTGGGTGCTTCATTCCTGGAGGTATTTAATAAGAGATTGGACAGCCATTTGTCCAGAATGGTATAGGATCTTCTGCTTGTGCAGGTGATTTGACTGGAAGACCTCCAAGGTCCCTTCCAACTCTGTTATTGGTACCCAAGCTCCTGGTGCTCTTCTCCCATACCACATACATTCCTTTTAAACCAGAGCTCTAGAATTGTAGTATTACCACCATCTGTTCTATCCTTCCCCATCATTTAGCAACAAACAACTCATTTTTTGACTCTGTGAATCCCCTTCCTTTTATTGCTCTAAAAATATGCCCAAAAGTGCATTAAATCTTCCCAAGATTTAATTCTCTAATTTTGCAATTTAAAACACCAATATTCCCAAGAAAGAGAGAAACTGAAACATTCAGTACAAATCCCATGATGGATTATGATAATAAATAATAACACAAACAAGTGATCTCTGGGTAAAAAAAGTAGCCCGTGCATGCCTTAAAACTATAAAATAATATGATTGTTTTCAGTTTCCATACATTTATCACTCATAAACATGTAGTTACTTGTTACATGCATAATTGCTACTAACCATTCATTGATTATCATGGCATGGATTCAAGAAAATGTGGAATAGATGTAAGAAAGTTATGTGTGATAATTTTCCCAATTGTTTATTCAGTTTTTAAAACAGTGTCAGTATAAAAAAGTTAGCTTATAAGTTTCAATATACTATTTTGTTCAATTATTTAAATTTGATATAAAAAAATCCTTGTGATCTGAATAAACATTCTAGTCTACATAGATTGTAGTCATATTACAAACTGTAAAAAAAATCTTTGTGGTTTGAAATATATTTTGAGTTTATTTAAAGTTCCATTTACATAGTTTAAAGGAAATGTGATTGACATGTAAAGTAATTAAGCTTTATGAATGAAAATATCTTTAGATTTCAAAATTTAAATGATAAAGGACTTATAAACATAAATATAAAGCAATCAGAATTGCCTACATTCACAATTCAAGTTTAGAGACATTTAATTAGTTTTGCATGAGTTTTTGCAACCTATTATCTAAGGAACAATCTTGACATCATTGGCATCCTTCAGTCTCGAGAGACTATGGTATCATGCTCTGGGAAGAAGTCCTAAGGCAGCATGGTGTGGCTAAAAAGGCCAATTCGAGAATGGCAGTCCCTTCCACACTGAGGGCAGATGCAATCTGTCCCCTGTCCAGCCCCCAGATTTCACTGGTTCCGGGACTGCCTCTTTGCCACAGCCTGCTGCACAAGTATCTCCTCGAATTGGAGAAGGCCATGCTGCGTCTTTAGCCTCTAGGTTGAGCGATCAGAGGTCAAGGATTCCCAGCTGTTAATGACCATTCCCAAGGCCTTTAGGTCCCTCTTGCAGATATCCTTATATCGCAGCTCAGGTCTCCCTCTGGGGCACTTTCCCTGTACTAGTTCTCCATACAGGAGATCTTTCGGAATCCGACATACAATGCCAAAATAAAATATAGTTACTCCTTGACATTTTCCATTAATAGGGGGCATTGACTGAAGAATGGATCTCAGTATTACCATATGGGGGAATGTTAAAGCAAAATATAGATTACTTCATTCAGACTGTTACCTAATTTCCTGAGTAAAGTATGGTACAATTTGATTATCTTAATATATACAGCAATGGTTTTGCAGAATACTTACACTATGTATATTATTACAGTATCAGTAAGTTCCCTTGAGATGGATCATGTATGTCTTGAGACTGTTTACACAATAAATTATTTTATTTAATTTGATCTTTTGGTTAAGGTCCCAGAGTAGAAACCAGGAGATTGAGTTCTAGTTCTGCTTTAGGCATGAAAGCCAGCTGGGTGACTTTGGGCCTACCGCTCCCCTCACAGAGTGGTTGTTGAGGGGAAAATAGGATGAGGAAGAAATAATGCTGCTTTGAGTTATTTATAAGAACAAAAAAGATGGGAAATATATATATACATACATACATAGATACATATGTACAAGTACAAGTCTTGTTTATTATTTGGAACATATCTCCTTTTTTGTTTCTGCTTGGAATGTATCTGCCCACTTTTGTGCTGGTTGCAATACACTCACCATACTTTTGATACTGTCTGTTTCCATCTGTCTGCCCATTGATGCAGGAAGTTCATTCCCTGGACTAATGCAGAAATTATGTCTTCCATTAAACAGAGTTTTCTAAGTTATTATTTAGACCAGAGGTCCCCAGCCTTTTGGGCACCAGGGACCAGTTATGTGGAGAGAGGTTTTTCCACAGACCAGAGGGGGCGTGGTTTTGTGTGCTGTCTGCATCCTGTGGATGGGGCTTTCTTTGTTTATGCGGACCAATTGCTGGCATGCCACGGCCCGGTACTGGTCCATGGCCCAGGGGTTGGCGACCCCTGATGTAGATTAACCCCAAGTTTAGACAGAGAATGTAGATATTTAAACAGTAGTTGAATGAAACTTCAAAAGAGGAGAAAATGGAAAAATTAAACAAAATGTATTATCATCTTCAGTGTTGCATTGTTTGAGAAGGAAAATGCTTTTTAAAATCATCAGGTTTTCCTTTCCTTTCCATATTTGTGCAATATATGTTTCTGTTATCTGTGGAATGCATCATCACTTAGACAATTTTAGTTCCATATAAAGAAGGAAGATGTTAAAAAGTCATGATTGGAGAATTGTATTTTTAAATTTAAAAAATAGGTCACTGCTTAAAGTGCATTGTGGAGAATCTTAGTGTTTTTTATGATGACTCAACATCCAGAATTCATTTTGGCAAAGAATCTAAGAAAACAAAATAGTTTGAAAAGCTCTTTTCCTAAGTATTCACAATGTCTGTTCAATGGATATTTTCTCTAATAAAATCTGTACTTTGCATGGGGGAAAATAAGCTGGGAATTTCGGCTATTTAGAACAAGATAAAAAATATTTTCATTCATTCTAATCTTCAGGTACGAATCTCTTGAGAAAAATATGCATTTATTACATGTGTTTCCTGGAAACAAAAAACTACTTGGTTCTACAGAAAGAAAAAAAACCTTGTTCATAATTTTAAAGTTATATGTGAAGCTATGCTTATTATCCTGCAAAATAACATTTTGCCATTTTCAAAACTAAAGAATTGGGAGAAATAGAGCATTAATGGAATTCTTGAGAAGGTCTGCCAGCTAAAAATAGGATATACTGTTAAAGTTACCTGTTCCAGAGTAATGGGTCTAGGAAAATGATGTCACTTTTGATTCATAGTGTTAGTCTTTTCTGTTCCCTTTATTCAGAAACTTAGAATAATGTAGACACTGGCTATTTTGAAGGGTCCTTGGTTGTTTTCTTGAAAACATTTCATTACTCAAACTAGGTAACATCATTAGTGCTAGTCTGATGCTAGTCTGACTAGCATTTATGATGTAACCTATTTTGGGTAGTGAAATGTTGGCAAAACAACTAAACTTAGAGAGCACCAAGGACCCCTAATTTCAACTATGAGCTACAAATATTCTCCTATTTTCTAACCTCCCAGCTTTTACTTAAATATACAAAAAGGAACAAAAAACCTCAAATACCTAGGCACTGTTTGCAATATACTGTTCAGGAATTGTAAACGGGTTTTAGTCAAAGACAGTATGGAAGAAACCATTATTTATGATGATTCGGTTGTGGAATTCAGTTAGACCATCCATTTTGCATGCACAGATATCACAGCTTCCTAGAAACCAAATTCAAGAGCAATTACAGAGTCCAGAGAAGTAAGGATAAAGAAGACTAAACAATATTGTTCCTTTGGAAAATGTGTCTCATAGTGCAGGGGTACTCAACCCCCAGGCTGTGCAAGTGGCAGAGGATTGTGCAGTGTGTGCAGCTCCATTTCTGCGAGCGGCGGGCGCTTAGTGAGCACAGGAAGCTCCATTTGCACAAGTGGTGGGCACTTGCTCGAGTGTAAGAAAGTCCATTTGTGCAAGTGGTGGGCATGCACACCCACTCCTTGCATGGAACCACCCCTCTCCCCACCTGCTGGTCCGCAAAGCTGGAAAGTTTGGAGAATCCTGTCCTAGTTGATTCTAACTATTTCCCTGAATTAAAGCAGATTGAACAAATAATATATGCCAGCAAGAAAGTGCCAGTGTGGACAACACAAGGTGTTTCAAGTGTTACCTAGGTGATCTGATGACAGCACTTGAGGTCTGGGATGCTTTGCTTGACAAGACATTGGGCTGTCCTATTTATAATATCCGTAGTTAGGGCTTGCAGATTGCTTGTGGCATTGTGATTTAGCAGTTATATTCCTAGAAAGGAAATATCTTTAATGTATTAAATAGTATTAGTTCTAACTTCTGTTATGGTCATCAAAGTCATTATTCTCATTCTATCATTATTTTCATTCTTGCAATTTTTCAAGCCTCTGATATGATTTATTATATATATATATCTCACAGCTGCACATATACTGAAAGGTACAATAACTAAAGCTATTCAGTAATGACTGCCCAGAGGAAAGGAAATTCTATAAATCATATTAGAATTCTGACAAACATAATTGTACCTGCTCTGTAAAGGAACTTTATAGCTGTACTTCCTAAGTTCATTTTCTAAAACATCTTTTTTTTTTGATCCCCACACTCACCTGTGATAATTAAAGAATTAAAAAGTTAACACAAATCATATATCTCAAAGATCTATAATTCTGCATCACCCAGAGCCACTCCTATGAAAGGCAGGATTCTAAATTAGATGAATATATACATAAAATTCATTATCCTACACTGAGATAAGATAAAATGTTCCTTTAGGCTGATTTGGAAACCTTTAACATTCTGAAAGTCTTCCAGTCTCAAGATGAACTTACAATTGACAGAAGTTACCATTAACTACACTAGAGACAGGATTAAATCCTCTGTATTATTGTTAAAAATTATTAACACCAACAAATATTAGTTAATCTGAATGTGCCTCATATTCCCTTTCATATTCCCTTTCAGCAACATACAGATAGGGCAAGATGATTACACAGAACATGTGGATTTACAAATAATGAAACTATTACGGATCATGTCAAAGTATTAGTTTTTACAGTTTCTAATTGGCTATGGACTTTGCTATCACTATTTTTAATAAAGAAAGAAAATCTTATTTCTGAATCACAACAATATGTAGAAGACAATCTATAGTTCTTCTGTGAAACGAGAGAGCTTACCACATTCCTGTTGAATTAAACAAGTAGCTCAGAGTCTTTTGGCACCGTACATCTTTAGAAGTAATTGGTTTCCAAGGGCTCTGGGTCAAATATGTTTGCTTTTAAAACACTTAGTAATGAAATATATTTAACTGGAAGATGAGACCAGAATAAATTGGTGAAATCCAGAGACTTCTTTTGATCAAATGATAATGATGACCCATTTGCAAAATACTACAAACCATCTCCAACTGTTCTTAGCTAAATTTCTGAATGGTACTAATATAAACAGAGAGTGAAGACAGCTTATTAAGTCTCATGAAGCTCATTTTATAAAACATTTATAAAGCTGCATTTAGTTTCATATTTTCAGAAATTATAAAGTTGGGGCACAGCCATCCTCAGGAAATAATATCCCCACCTCTGAGGTTCATATTTTTTTGACCCTGCTAGTTTTGGGGGAGCCCATTAAAATCTAACTCTTCCTACATCTCTGAGCCAGGATCCTGTTGCTATATTAAGGATTGGGAAAGTACAGTAATTTTGGTTTGATATTGTAATGGTTAAGGCAACAGACTAGCAACCTGAGGATCATGAGTTCTAGCTCCACTTTAGGCACAAAGCCAGCTGAATGATCTTGGGCCAGTCCCTCTCTCTTAGCCCTAGGAAGAAGGCAATGGCAAACCACTTCTGAAATTTTGCCAAGAGAAGTGCAGAGATTTGTCCAGGCAGTAACCAAAAGTCAATACTAACTTGGAGGCACCACCACCACCAATTATAGTAATTTGATTTGGTTTCTCTAGTCTAGTTATCTTCTAATATTCAATGTTTGGGTTTTAAAAATTGCTTTTAATTTAAATCTCCCAGAGGTTTTAATAAATAGGCAGATTTAGACATTTTACGGTTTGACTATGCTAATGAAGTCCCAATTCTGTGTAGTGTTTTCATGCAGGCAACACATGTAAAAAAAAAAGATAGGGCTTTATCAAATAGGTTTTTCTGAACCCTCCTGTGTGCATACTGTACATCTGAGACTAGGTTGTATATATAGCCCATGAAAGGGTATGGCATGGCATAGATACTAGGATGATCAAAAAATATGCTTTTCGTTCCTAGTGATGTCAGGTAAACTATGCCAGTTTCTTTTCTTCATCAGTGGGCTTAAGTAACTCTTTAGGATATTATCACATCCCTCTTTATCCAGAAGTTTATCATTTTTGGTCCTGAATAGGGTTATACTACCCCAGGCAGTGCATAACTTGGGAGTTTTCTTGGACTCACAGCTCCTGCTCAAAGAGAAGCTGGTAGCCGGGGCTAGGAAGGCCTTTGCCCAACTCCACATTGTGCACCAGTTACATCCCTTCATGGAAAGGGGAGTCCTCTGTTTGGTCACTCATGCCCTGATTATCTTCTAATTGAACTATTGCAACACCCTGTACATGGAGCTACCTTTGAAGAGTATCCAGAAGCTTCAGCTGATGCAGAATATGGCCATGAGAGCCATACTGGGCACCCAAAGTATGGCAAATAGAACACTTTTGCTCTGTGAACTGCACTGGATGCTAGCTTGCTCCCGGGTCCAATTCAAGGAATTGGTTATCACCTATTAAGCCCAACATGATATAGGACCAGGCTACTGATAGAACCAGCTTTGCCCCATCCCATCATCATGTCCTGCTCACTCAGGCAAGGAAAGTATGCTGCAGACCCCATCAGTCAAAGAATTTCCATAATAGGGTCTAAGTGGAGGGCCTTCTCTGCCACTACCCTTGCATTTTTTTTTACCTATCTAATGCATATTGCTGCTGAGATCATTACTCCTGGAGGACCTAACTGAACTGAAGAACCCAAACAGCTACAACAGCACAGCTCATTTGATCATTCCATTTAATTCTTGTAAGGCTGGCTTCATTTACTACAACTGGGTGTGGATGGTCTGTTCTATGTAACGAAGAGCAAAAGAAGCTAGCAAGATGAAATGATCACTATCAGGTTTAGAAGTTTCATTAAATTAAATTAAAATTACATGAGATCAATGATCAATGTGCATAGTATTTGCCCCAGCCAGTAAGTAAGTAAGAACCATTTAAAAAAAATTATAGTAAGTCAAAGTATGAAACTTTTGAAAAAATGAGTGTCCTGTATAGTGGCTTACCAAAGCCCTAGAATTATAAGTTGGAAGTGTAAACAAAATCTGCAAAGTTCAGAGGAAAATGTTGATATTGATTTTAAGAGACCCATTTTTACAATAACATTCTCTGGCCAAAATACCATGTACAATAAGAAAGGAGGTCAGACAATATTCAACATACTGACTAGGTTTCCTCCAAAATTCTTCAGTTTACTCATGTGTGCCTCAGAGAGAACATAAATATTTACTCAGAGCAAACTGAATGAATTAAAATTTAATCTAACAGACAAATCCACTTTGAAACACAAATGTCTCTGAAACATTACAATTTAAGGAAACTAAACCATTGAAAGAAAGAAGTTTTATGGAGCTTCTTAATAGAGATGTTGCCATTTTAGTTCCAACTTGGGGATATAATGTAGGCTAGTTAAATTTTAGAAATCTGGCAAATTGAAATAAGCATTTTGTAATGTGGATTATTTGAGGGACTGACTCTCCCTGATCAAATCTATCTATCCCATCAAGCTTGGCATGAAGGGCGTGCTGTGGTTCCTATCCAAAAAGGAATGTCATCTATTGAGACCCAAGAAGACAGTCTTTTCTGCCTCAACACCCACCCTTTGGAACGTCATTCCCTCAGAGGTCAGATTGGCCCTACTTTTGCTGGTCTTCTGGAAGGGTCTGAAGACTTGACATTGCTATCTGGCCTGGGGATCCATTAATGTTGGTATACAACTTGCAAAATGGTTGTACAAGGGAAATTGATGGTGCTCTGTCTCAGATGTTTTTAATTTTTTTGTTATATCGTTTTGTGTTTTTATATATGTACACAAGTCAGGAGCCAGACAATTGGCTCTTTGAGGATCCAGAGTCAATGAACAAACTAAAAGGTAAGGAGATTTTAAACTTTATTAATAACTTTAGCAGAGAGCTGTAAACAGAAACATAACAGCATAATATACAAAAAAAATGATCTTCCTTCAGCTGTTGGGAGCCCGAATAACAAGAGTAGAGAGATCCCAAAGGCCAAAGGGTATAGCACTGAACACTCAAACCTGTGCTGAAGCTCAACATTCAAAGCTCAGTACTAAGGGTTTTTATTCAAATCTGGCCCCAACCCTTATAACTTTGTTTCCATGGTAATGGGACTGAAGATCATTAACTGGATAGTGCAGGGGTGTCAAATTGCTGGCCTGCGGGCCAGATACGTCATGCCAAAACTGCGCATACCCCATTGCCAGCAATGGGAAAAAAGTCGTGATACGGCATGACATGTCACGTGACATTGTGAGTTTGACAACCTGGGGATAGTACATAACTCTGGAAACTTTATAGATAGCCCAGTGCTTTTCAACTGTATGAAGATTTCTAGCCTTCCCCCCTTTCTTATTCAACAAGCAACAGTGAAAGCAAGCAGATTAGCTCAGGATGAACTCTTAAACTTCTAGACTTTTTGTAACAGGAGGGAGAAATCAAAATATGTGATTACACTCCTTGACATATAGTTCTCTTCTACAGTGCCACTATGGATGAGTGGCTGTATAAATTTATCAAATAAATAAATAATGAAAACATAGAGAATGAGATAAGATGTTGCCAACAGATCATAGTCTACAGTTTTTCTAATGCTGCACTTTATAATTTACATATATTCTAGTTTTCTGACATAGGATATGATGTTTTCAATTGTTTGCAGCAGTTTTAGTGTATTGGGGCATCAAGCCCTGAGCATAAGATTGTGACACACTTCCAAACGTGTCCATAGCATTCTACCTTCTACGAGCTCCAGAGAGAAAACATTTCTTGGAAGTATCTGTTTGATAGACATGTTTGCAGTAGCTAAGGGTGTCAAGTCAGTGAAGGTACATCCACAATATGTCTTTCTCAATAGTTATTGAAAGTTTGGGGTCACTGATGATGTTCAAGCACTTTTTCAGGCAATTTCAGTTTATTACTCTGGCAGATTGTTTGTGCTTGAGTACATCAAGCTGATTCTCCTTCTCTGACAGCACTTGGACAACATAATACCATTGTACAACCTTCTTATAGTTTTGAGCATCACAAATGTACAATTCTGGTCATTATTCTATTGTGCAACATGTTAGGAGAATTACAGATGTCTGCCGGGAAGTTGGAAATACTAAGCGAAAAAGTGTTTTCCAAGCATGCAGTTTATTTTAAAGGAATACTTGTTAGTCATAGTGTATGGTCCAACTGTTTTCATAATAAAACAACTGTAAAAATGAACAATGCCTGAGTTGGAGTGCAAGGAGAAATAATGTAAGTTAATAAAGAGTGTGGTTACTTTAGATAATGCTTGGAATCAAACACTTTGTTACAGGTTGTAGTTTTTTAGGCCTTATCTCATTATTATTTATTTTCTAATTGAAAAGCAGGTGCTGTATGTGGAGAAGAGGTCACAGGAAATATATCACAGAAGATACCTTTTAAAACCAATATATGATATCTTATATTTTGTTTTTAACATGTTAAATTTGGTGGGCCAATATGACAACAATTGCACACATTGTATTATTTGCCCTCTTTGAAGCAATGTTTTCCATTTTATTGTATATATTTTGAAGGTGTTGAAGCATTGTTAAATAACTCAATTCAACAAGTTAAGATTATTTTCCTCAACTTGTGTACAAGGTTCTATTTACTGCAGTGAAATTTCATGGCAACTTAGCTTGTTGACATGTATTCATTTTATTACTGACAAGTAAATGTTAAAACTGTAGATATAAACTTTGGGGTTTTAAAAAACATTTTGTCATAGTTAAATGGTCGTGAAAATGCATTTATAGCTTTTTTGATATAAATATATATATATGTTAACAGATTGCCTACATAACTTATTTGTTAGTAACAAATTGTAAGATAGAAAAGACTGACAACAGAATTCTGCATGAGTTCCCTGGCAAAGAAGCCTATGTTGTCCTGTTTTATCTGTCTTTGAACATTTGTAAACATTCTTGATATATTGATTTATTGTAAGATAAAAATTCACAAATTATAGCTAATAAAAGGAATTATTTTTATAACAGTTAACAATTGTATAAAACACTACCACTCCCCCAACCAGTCGTAAAGCCCAGAATAAAATGTGCCTATATGAATGATGAGGAACTAAGACACAGAAAACTTTATAGGTGATCACTAGCATCTTGAATTGGGCCTGGCATGTCACTAACAATCAGTGCAGCTCCCACAGCAGGGATCTTAAATGGCTGAATTGACTAATGTTAATCAGCATGCAGACAGCCACATTCTGTACCAGGTACAGCTTCCAAGCCATCTTCAAAGGAAGCCCCATCTACAGTAAGCCATCTGATAGCCATCTGAGAGGTGACAAGAGTCTCACATTACAGAATACAGAATAAGAGTTGGAAGGGACTTTGGAGATCTTATAGTCCAACCCCCTGCTCAAATAGGAGACTATTTACCATTTCAGACAAATGGCTGTCCAGTCTCTTTTTGAAAGCCTCCAGTAATGAAGCATCCACATAAAACACCCACAACTTCTGAAGGCAAGTCATTCACTTTTTTTATTGTTCTCACTGTCAGGAAATTTCTCCTTAGTTCTAGGTTGCTGATATTCTTGATTAGTTTCAATCCATAGCTCCTTGCCTTGCCTTGCAGTACTTTGGAAAATAGGTTGACCCCCTCTTCTTTGTGATAGCCCTTCAAATATTGGAACATTGCTATCCTGTCATCCCTAGTCCTTCCTTTCACTAGACCAGGGGTTCCCAAGTAGGGGTGCGAAATGATATTCCAGGGGGTGCAAAAACATGGGTTTTCAAAATTATAGTGTATATGCATAATTTGTTGCTGTTATTTTGAACTTTTGTAAGGGATGCGAGAATATATCAGAAATGTTCTAGAGGTGCAGGGTATAGAAAATGTTGGAAACCACTGCACTAGACTATATATACCCAATTCCTGCAACCCTTCTTCATATGTTTTAGCCTCCAGCCCCCAAATAAACTTTGTTGGTCTTCTCTGCAGTCTTTTCAGAGTCTCAACATCTTTTTTATATTGTGGTGACCAAAACTGGATGCAGTATTCCAATCAGAACAACAGATAACAGATTTGGAAGGGACCTTGGAAGTATTCTAATCCAACCTCCTGCTCAAGCGGGATACCTATATTATTTCAGATATAGTTTATATCATTATATTATATACATTGTCTTTACCATCCAGGTCCAGGAAAGGGCTGAATTGGTGAACTGGCCAAAAGTTTTCCTGGGCAAGTCTTCCACTATGATTCCAGTAGGAGTCCTTAGTCCCTGAGAATCCCCAGATTGTGCACCAGCTCTTTCAGAAGAATTGCAATCCTGTTTATAGGTACCACCATTTTCTGGATTCAATTTCAGTGTTTTATGTGGATTTTATCCCATAGAATCTCTCAGCACCGCATCAAAATTTCAACCACATCTATTATTCAGCCTTGATTCAATATATAAAACTATATATCAGTATATGAATAATGCCCAAATGAATGGATATTTGTCCCCATCATTTTATTTATATGTTAATCAAAATGGGCTAGAAAGCGAACCCTGAGGCACTGCTCTTCCATCAGTATTGATTTGTTCAGGGTAGTATGGAACTTTAGCAAAACAATCCACTATAGCAAACAAAATCCACATAAAACACCCAAATCTCACAGGCAATCCAAAAAGATATCATGATCAATGATATTAAAGGCTACACAGTGAGGAGAATCTGACTGATGAACAGGGAAAATAGGTAAGAAAGCATATATAAGCAAAGAGCTGAAACATTTCTTAATGTTGAGAAACAAGTCAGTATGTGGAAGAGACTAAGGTAGATTCCTTTTTATAAAGCACAATGGTGAGAGCAAATAACTTCAGAAGTTGTGAGTGCTCCATCACTGAAGGCTTGAGGGAAGTTTACATTGGTAATGGGGAAAGGCACTTTTCTCACATAGAAATGGGAAGCTTATACTGGTAATAGACTAAGAGAACATGAAGATCCTAACTTAAACATTTCCTGTTACCTACTGCAGGTAATCTTTGACTTACAACCACAATTGAGCCCAAAATTTCTGTTGTTAAGTGAGATTTTTGTTAGTGAGTTTTGCCCCATTTTATGACCTTTCTTGCCACAGTTGATTAGTTAGTAACCCGGTTGTTAAGTGAATCTGGCTTCCCCATTGACTTCGCTTGTCAGAAGGTCGCAAAAGGTGATCCCATGACCTTGGGACACAGCGAGGGTCATAAATATGCCATTTATGCATATTGCCAAGCATTTAAATTTTGCTCACATGATCATGGGGATGCTGCAAAGGTCATAACTGTTGAAAACTATCATAAGTCACTTTTTCAGTGCCATTGTAACTTTGAATGGTCACTAAAGAAACTGTTGTAAGTTGAGAACCATCTATATTGTCCAAGTTCATGCACCTTTTATTTTTATTTGGCTTTCTATTAGCTTTTGTTTGCCTCAGTTTTTGACAGAAAAAAGTTTATAGAATACAGTTATTCTATAATAACAATAGCTGTTATCATATTGATAATATTTATTAATATAATATAAAAATAATGTTAATAACCATAACAGAGATTATACTGTCTAATATATTTCTCAGCAAGGGTGTGCTTTTTTTCTACTAATTGCTTTTAAAGTATGAAATCCATTCTTGTAGTAAAACACCTGAAACAATGATGTGTTAAAAACATAATGTTCTTTTAATTCTAAGTACTGAAATTGTAGTGCTGAGCAGATATGTAAACAATAAGATTATTCATGCCACCTGCCACTTTTGTGTCAACGAAGTAATGCAGTATTTCTTCTATACAGCTAAGATTAGCAATTATATTCTGATGAGTAATACCTATAAAACATCATCAGCTGACTATAACTCTATATCAGTGGTGGCGAACCTATGGTACGCGTGCCAGAGGCAGCACACAGAGCTCTCTCTGTGGGCATGCGAGCCATTGCCCAGCCCCACCTTCCCCCGTGGTCCCTCCTCACCAGCAGCCCCTCCGGAGGAGAGTTGCCCCTGGGCACAGTCCACCCAGAGCAGTGCAGCCAAGGATATGGCAGCCGGGCAGCAGGGACAAGACTCAGCCCTCGCGCCCCATTGTGTGCAGATGATGCTACGGGGCACAGGCAGAGGACATAGGTGCCATGGTGCTGCAGGGCCGCTTGGTTGATCTGCTGTGGTAGGCCGTGGAAGCTGTAGGTGGCCCTGCGGGTGGGGGGCAGAGCGGGGGCAGAGCGGGGGTGGGGTGGACGAGGGGGCAGAAGAGGGGTGGGGTGGAGCGGGCGGGAAGGTTTTGGGCACTTGGGGTCTAAAAGGTTCACCATCACTGCTCTATATTCTGATGTCATTCCTCATTTGTTATCTGGTTCTCATACAAATAGTAAAAGAGACTGCACAGCTTTGTTTTGGGGAACACCAGGGATTTGCACCAGGGATTTTTAATTGATAATGAATAGAGGGGGGAAATTGAATATCTTTGCATCTTAGTGCCTTGAATCTCATTCATTTGCAGCATTTGTTATAACCTTTAAAGCAGAATGTTAGGGAATCTTAAAATTAAACTATTGCAGGTTCAATATATATTACTTTTTTCCCTTCTCCCTCAAGAAACATAAATTGGTCAAAAATATTATTTTAAATAGTTTAAATAGTAAAATGCTTCCATGAGGCCCAAAGGAATACAGTATTTGAAGATATATTTCCACCATTTTATTAGTTGATGCTGTTTTTGTTTCCCCCCTAAAGCAATGTACACAAGGCTGTATTTTTATAGCTTCTGAATTATTTGAAACTACAGAAGATTTACACTTCCCAAGTGTAAAATAAGGAAACAATATTCTCAAGGAGTTGGATTTTTAAAATGATTATGGTAATGTTGATGATAGCAAAAAAGGAAAACTCTGCAGCTCTTTATACCAAGATAGTATGTGGCATATTTTATCCTACAACTATAAATTACTATTACTCAGCAGGAGGACTGTAGCTAATAGATATAGCATATACTTTTGAAGCAGAATAATCCCAGGGATGAATTTTGACCTCTGTAGGAAGATAGAAGAAGAAAACCTATCCAAAATACTGGAGATCTATTGCCAATCTGTGCATACACTGAGCTAGGAAAACCAGCGAACTGATCTGAAAACAATATGATTCCACTGAATAAGTTAATATAATATTGATTTTCTTTCCCCATTTACTTTAAATTAAGTTTATCTGGGAAGGATATTGTGGTAGCTATAGACAACTTTGCAGTTTGTGAATAGTTCTGTTTACCTTGTGCCTGTGTCCTTGAAATGTCAGCAATAGTTGTTTTTTTTTTAATGAAAACATGCCTGTAAACACTTATGATTCACCTCTAACTAGTCCTTTGGAACATAACACCAAAGAGTTATAATGACTTGCTTGTAAAATGCCTTCCAGCTGTTGAAACACCATTTCTCATCTACAGTCCTACTTAGGCAGATGGACGTGACTCATTTAGAATGTATTGCAAATACTGAAATGGGAATAAAACCCCAAAGAAATGCAGCATCTTTTATCTTTTTAGTGAGAACATAAGAAGATGCTCTACAGTAAATAAGATTAATTTTCCATCATTTTACTATTATTCAAAAATTTACTCTGGCAGATCTGCATACAGAGAATATGGGGGCATACAGGTAGTCCTTGACTTACAACCATAATTGGGACTGGAATCTTGACCATTGAATGAATTGGATAAGTGAGGTGCTCATATGACTGGTTAAAAATCAGTGTTTCTCAACCTTGACAATTTTAAGGCATGTGGACTTCAACTCCCAGAATTCCACAGCCAGCATTGCTGGCTGTGGAATTCTGGGAGTTGAAGTCCACATGCCTTAAAATTGTCAAGGTTGAGAAACACTGGGTTAAATGATCTCCAGGGTTGTTAAGTGGACAGAGCAAAACAACTGTGTGGCTGGGAATGCAAAAATGGTTCTAATCCACACTAGATCCTCAGGATCTGAGCTCTGTTTCTACAGTCCCTCTGCCCTCCATGCATGGAAGAGAATGCCTCTGCCAGGAGGTTCTCCAGGATCCAAGCTCTATTTCTGCAGCCCAGCAGAGTTCAGGTGTCTCCAAATACAGAAGGGAACGCCTACAACAGGCTGCAAGAATGGAGCTCAAATCTCCAGGAGTTCAGTTCTCCTCTTCAGGCAGCTGTTTCATCCAGGCCCCAGAGAGGAGAGGGAGTCCACTTGGCAGAAGCAGCAGTTTTCAGCCTTCTCTGCTGACTTCCCCCACTGATGTTCTTGGGAGGCCATAAAAGAAGACTGGTCCCGTTATGGTCACAGACTGCTTACAAAGAGATTGTCAAGAACTTGAAGTCATGGGACTGTGAGAGGGGGGGCAATGGAACATTTTATGATGGCCAGAAGCACTTTAATGGGTCATAAAGCACTTTTTTCAATGCTGTTGTAACTTTATGCAGTCGTTAAATGACTAATCATTAATTGAGAACCACCTGTAGTGTTTACAATTCACACCTAGGTGCAGAGTGTGTGACTGTGCATATGTGTGAATGCATTTATTTGTAGGGGTGGAGGGAGAACACATCATGTCAATGTAATTAATATAATAAATAATAAATCATAGATGATAGATAGAGAGATAACAGACCTATGCTGTATTGTTGAAATATAGCCTTCCCTATGTTTTCCATACAAACACAATCCTCTGTATTGCTTTTCTGTTTCCTTCACATCTTCCACCTCACTGAATAAAGCTGCCCAGAATTTGGAGACAAGTAATTAGAATGCAAGTAAATACAGAAATATATTACCTAGAACAACACATTTCTGTGCATTTGGACCACTGCTTCATTTTTTTTAAAAAAAATCATTCATACTAAGCTTTTTTATATTCTTATTTATATTCTTAGGACAGGGGTGTCAAACTGCCGCCCACAGGTCGGATGTGTCACGCCAGCTCTGGCAATGGGGAAAAAGTCACGATACATCACAACATGTCATGTGACGTGGCGAGTTTGACACCCCTGCCTTAGGAGATATGTGAAGTACTGAGCTATGTTGAGAGTTAAAACCAAATAATTCCTTTCATGCTGATACCCAATCTAGATTGAACAGAACATCCTATCAAAGCCTTTGAAAATTTGAGGATGCAACATAAATTAAACAGAGTACAGATTTTCAATTATTCCCATTTTTATATGTTTGGAGCAAAGCTCCATTCATTATATCTGGGTGCTGACTGATAAAATTTATTAAAGCAAGTGTCACAGAATCTTTATTAAGAAAAGTATACTGCTTACTTGTAAAATATACAGTGTATCGATGGTAGTTTATATCTGCTGGAGACAGTTATGCCATATTTTTGCCTGCCTTAAATGAGAAATGAATTCAAAGTCCTCAAGATTAAAGAACTAGAAAATTCACTCTCGCATGCATTGGAGATCTCTATCACAGGAGATCAGAATTAAATAAACAATATCTGAAATTCCACAGGCATCTCATCCAGAACATTAAGCTATGAATAACGTTTGAGCACTCTGTTCTTTTCAGGGGTGTACTCATAAATCTCAAGAACAAACTCTCAATTCACCTGACGCTATTTAATTACAAAGGGCCACACAATGATTCATAAATGTGCAGAGAAGGCTGTTGTTGTTTCTTGTAAGCAAGGGGAAAATCCAGATCATTTCTATTACGTTTGCTGCCTTTGTTTGGATTGTCTTATACTGCTGATGCAAAAAAAGGAACAAGGCCGAGAGTCCCCCTATTATAGATAATTGTGTCTTGTGTGCACATCACACACATTTTTATTATGTTCCAATGATACGGTAAGTGCATGTGGAGAACACACAAGGGAATTAAAATTATAGGCAATCCTTAAATCTGATGGTTGTGCATTTCTGATAATATGTACAAATTTTGCTTCTATAGATTTGTATGTGTAAGTAATGAACACAAAATATATGTGACTGTAAGATAACTTAAACAATTTTGTCACTAGGGAGAGAACTAAAGCTCTGCAGGTTTTAAGAATGTTTTTTAGAAGCATGGTTGTTTCAATCATCAGGATAAGCATTCCACAGTGCAGTTCTGAGACGCACGGAAGAACTCTGGGATGAATAAAATAGTTGGCAATTTAAGGAACTAGTCAAGGCAATTTTACTACTCTCGTATATATTTATAAGGAGGCAGGAAAAATGCCTACAGTGATGGAATCTGACAGTGTATAAATTATTGCTGTATGCATACATTATTAACACCATATATCAGATTAAATTTAGTTTTATATTTTAATGTCATTTTTTGCATCTGATAAAGCTTATTTTTATTCTAGCTCCCATTTTATAAAGGTTGTTATATTTTACAGGAAGACAGCTTCAGAAAACTTCAGGATGCCAAAACTTCAGGTGTAGTGATGTCATCTCAGAAATGCAGTACATTATATTATGTATCACAATGTTTGATGCAAGTACATATTTCAAAGGTTGCATGGAAGCTGTCACCACAATTCTTTCATCATTTGTTCTCCTCTCTGGATACCTCTGTCCAAATTTAGACCCCCATTCATCAACACCTCCTTGTAGATGTAAAACTATAAAATTGGAAGCTTTGAGTTTTCTTATCCAATGTCCAGAATATATTCAAACTAACAAATTATTGTGCAAATACCGAAAACAGACAAGATTGCTTAGTAGTTTTACATGTGAGGAAGTGGATAAGGGAAGTTTATTTGCAGAGAAAATGCATGAGAGGAAGAAATAAATATTTCCTAAATGTAAATAAATAAATTAATGAAATGAAACTATATTAATATTATTTTAGTTATTTCAGAAAAATATTAGTTTAAGCAAATATACAAAATTAGTTGAAGACTCTTGGGCTTTCCTTTTGATAAAATGTAGCTAATTAGGTGCTAGGCTAATAAAATATTTAAGAAAATAAATTTCCTTAAATAGATTTCCTTTTTGCTTCATTAATCATTGCTAATTTCATTCACTAATTACTTCATTAATTCACTTGGTTCACAAATCAATGTTTGAGTCAGTTTCCTGACCTTAGGAATGTTCACACAGAATTCTTCCACAGCAAGGATTTCCCTTCAGAGTTCCAATTACAGTATAAAGATCTTTCCATATTCCACTACCAGAATACCATATCCCAGAATTCCCTACTCTATGGTAATAGTGAAATGTTGAAAAACAATGAGGTTTGGGAATCATAGGTATCCCCTCCCAAAAAGAAGCCATGTGTATTTAATAATTTATCTTGTCAGTCATATTAAAAATTACAATTTAAAGTCCTTTTGATGGACTTTGAGGGAAAAGCTCATCTACTTTTATGACAGTGGAAAGCTGTTTACAAAGAATAAAATCTATTCCATCTTGATTCACATAATTTTTTTCTTGGACCAGGAACAGCAGCTTTATTCAGCATGGAAAATATTTAACCTTCCAATCATCTGAATCATAGTGCTTTGTAAACACCAAATATAAAGCATAACTCAGTGGTTAAGGTCAACTCAAGAAGCACAATATTTAGATGCCATATTACATCTTGCAATGAGAGATATTTTTCAAATGCATATACAAGGGGATATCTGCTATTTTCATCAGAACAATACAAAGAAACCAAGTTTTAACATTTTATCATAAGGAAAATGTCAAGATAATGATTTAAAAGCTAACCAGCTGATGTAATGTAAGATGTAAGATGTAATGATGGGAATGACTCAGCAGGTTCTGTGTCTCTTTAAGAGCAAGCAGGGTCTGTACCTCTTTAAGAGATTTGTATAAAAGGGAAGGCTCTGCAGATGTGTGCTCTCTCTTCCATTTTCCTGCTGTAACTGCTGTGTGTTGGATCCTGCTATAAACCACCATTTAATATAAACCACTGTTTACTGTGTTTACTCCTGGGTTATCTCACGAAATAAGATTGTACATGCTCTGACAGGTTATGGGCCCAGAGAGAAGAGAAACCCAGTGAAAGCTTGACCCAGAGCCAAAAGAGTTAAGGCCTGTAGTTTGTTCTGGTTTGTGGTGGTAGCAGACAACATGGACTCCTTCAGTGTAATGGGAGGAGGTTTCGTAGTATCTCATCTGAATGAGACAAACTACCTCTCCTGGTGTCTGAAAACAGAGATGTACCTGTGAAGGGAGAAGTTGTGGATGATAATTGCTGATCCACCTGCAGTCATGGATGATGGGGACCGGTGAAAGAATGAGAAAACATTGGCCAGCATAATCCTGAGTTTGGAGGATAGACAGCTGATACACGTGAGGGGTCTCCAGTCTGCTAAAGAGGGCTGGGAAGTTTTGCGCAGTGTGTATGTGAGAGAGACTGCGAGTAGCAAAGTAATGCTGACAAGAAAGCTATATAAGGCCCAGCTGAAACTGGGAGACAGCATGTCTACTCATTTGCAGTCCATGAGAAAGACATTCCTAGAGTTAGAAGAAAGAGGAATGACTTTTACTGAGGTACACAAGATGTATGTGGTGTTCAGTTCATTGGACACTTCATGGGACATCCTAACGACCAGTTTAGAATCCATGCAAGAGAGGGACTTAACCATGAGTTATTTGACTGGCTGGTTGCTGGAGGAGGAACAGAAATGGCTGGAAAGGCAGTAGAGAGGGGGTGACAATGCATAGACCAGGCCTACAACTGCAACATCCAAAGATGCCAGTAGAGCAGCTGAGAATGTTTGCATGGTGAAATGCTGCTTCATGTGTGGTTCTACAGAGCATCTCCAGAGACGCTGCCCTGAGAGGAGAAATAAAGGAGCAGCAAAACAAGGTCATATAGCTACACAACCAACATTTTCCCTGGCAGCAACATTAATTGAAAANCGAACCACCCGCCGAGTCCGAGGCCGCCAAATCGTCGCGGCCTCCGCTGTCCTCGAGGCCGCGAACCAGGCCCAGACCCAGGGTTGGGCCCAGGCTGCCGGGCCGCAGCCTCCATCACCGGGCCCGCCGCCCGCAGGCCGGACCGCCTGCCGAATCTGGGTCCGAGGCCTGCCGAGTCCGAGGCCGCCGCGGCCTCCGGATCCAAGCCCGTCGTGGCCTTCGCTATCATCGAGGCCACGGGCCAAATCCAGGCCAGGTCTTCCACCGGGCCGGATCCAGGGCCGAATCCAGGCCAGATCTTCCGCCGGGCCCTTCGTCCCTTCACCAGGCCGAGTCCTCCTTTCAGCGTCAAAGACTGGGTGACTGAGTGACTAGGGAGTCACACAGCAAGCCCCTGGTTGCCGGCGAGTTCAACTCTTCAAATTAGGGTCGAGGCAAAGCCCTCGACCCTCGGGAGGCACCCCATTTCTGCTGCGGACTTCGCTCCGTCACGGAGCCGCCCCAGGTAGGTCCGCCATTACCGGAACAGAGCAGAGGAACAGAACAGAGGTTTGTGGAGAATGAGACATACCAACAAATGTTACCAACAAATGTTTTCAAACCTAAGACCAGCTAAACAAACATTTGTTAGCTTGGCTAATGGACAACAGTCTGCTGTTAAAGGGGAAGGTAAAGTTTATGACCTGGTATTGGAGAAACGTTGGATAATGTATTATATGCACCAGAGTTAGACCATAATTTACTCAGTATTTCAAGTTTGCATAATATGGGATATGAAGCACTGTTTGCAAAGGGTCAATACACCATCAGGAAAGATGGGAGGATTTGTGCACAAAGTGTTAAGTTAGATAATTTAAACGTGTTAGAAAAGGGTGCCTTGGTTCAGACACCAAGGAGGTCTGAACATAGCAATAACTTACAAAATTCCCATGCATGATAATTGTGTACATTTATTACACAGGAGGTTAGGCCATGCAAGTTTTAGAGTGCTGCAAAGGATGCCAGAGCTAGCTGAAGCAATGCAATACATATTTAGATTGCGCTATTTGTAAGGAGTCAAAGTCCAGAGTGTATCCTGTAAGTAAGAAAAACTCAAGTCAAACAGAGTTTTGCAGTTAGTACACGCTGATTTAATTGGTCCTATGGTGCCCTCTCTAGGAGGAGATAGGTACGTACAAGTCTTAGTAGATGACTACAACAGATATGGGTTTTGTTATTTATTAAAGAGCAAAACAGAAGTTCTTCAACAGTTCAGGCAGTGGGTGAACTTTGTAGAGCAAAGATATGGCCATAAAATATGCCAGCTGCAAACAGACAGGGGAACAGAGTTCATGACTGACAACTTCCAAAAGTGGCTGAGGAACTTAGGCATGAGGCATAGGTGTACAAACCCTTACTCGCCAGCAGAAAACAGGGTGGCTGAACTTAGGAATGGCGTATTGCAAGCCATGAAAGACTCACTGTTGGCAGATGCAGGAATGAGTAAAACATACTGGGGGAAAGCCGTGAAAACAGCCAACTATCTAGTAAACAAGGTATGGAGTGTTGCTATAAATGAAACTCCATATTTCCTGTTACATGGAAGGAAACTTCATTGGCTCACCTAAGGACATTTGGCAGTTATGCCTGGGTGCATATTCCCAAAAGTACCAGAAGGAAAGGACAGAAAAAGGCCAGGAAACTTTTGTTGGAGATGAGTCAGGTTCCAAAGGATATAGATTCACAGATGGAACAAAGAAGGCTGTGGTTTTAAGATCTGCTAGTTTTGCAGAACAAAACAATTGGGACAGAGTGTATGCTAACACCGAGGTGTTCATGCCAATATGTAGTGCTAGTTCTCAGGAAGGAGAGGCTACACAAAGCTGAATGAAGGATGAACAGAATAGCAGGTCAGAAATAGTAGGATTAGAAGAGGATAGACCTGAGGTAAAGAGAGAAGTATCAGAAACACAGGAACAGATGACACCAAGGAGATCTGAACATAGCAATAAAGGCATACCTCCTGATCGGTTATCAGCAAGTGGGGTTAGAGCATATAGTGTAAGGTATGAACACCTTAATTACCAAGAGATCTTATCATTGCCTCAAGTAGAATAGGATAATAGTAAGGAGGCTATGGACAGAGAAATGGAGTCTATGAATGTGCATCACGTCTTTACCTTTATAAGATTAACAATGTTGCATATATAAAGATGGCTTTAAATGCAGGCAAGCATCAGGAGGGTGTAAAAGCATTTGGATTAACAGCTGTTTAGCTTTAAATGGGAGGAGTGTCAAGGTAATGATTTAAAAGCTAACCAGATGATGTAATGTAAGATGTAAGATGTAATGATGGGAATGTCTCAGCAGGGTCTGTGTCTCTTTAAGAGTAAGCAGGGTATTTATCTCTTTAAGAGCTTTGAATAAAAAGGAAGGCTCCGCTGATGTGTGCTCTCCCATTTTCCCGTTGTAACTGCTGTGTGTTGGCTCCTGCTGTATTAACACGTGTATGTATATTGTTCCTGGTGTATGATATTGTAGATAGTGTAAGATAAACCACCATTTAATATAGACCATTGTTTACTGTGTTTACTCCTGGGCTATCTTGCACAATAAGATTGTGCATGCAGAAAAGCAAAGAAGATAAATTTAATGACAAACAAATGCTTTTAAAAAACAGTGGTTGACAGTGTCTTGACGAAAGCAACCAATGATCTGTATTGAAGGGCAAAAGAATATCGGACTTGGATGCTATAAAACTATCACACTATAAGGTGTGCAAGCTGAGACTTACACTGTAATCACAGACACTTGGGAAGTTACCTGAAATAGTTTCACCAATATAATTCAGTTGTTGTAACTAATCATTCATTGATTTTTGCCCCAGCGATATTCTAATTTCAAAGTGATAACTTTTAAAAACAATATAATCAAATTGCTATAGTGTTGGGATGATTTTGACAGGGAAATTCTAGTTGCTGCACTGATACACTATTTCAATTTCAGAGTTCTTTTGCCAATTTTCACTCAAGCTATATAGCCAAACTCCTCATCACATGATTATAAAGCTGTTTCATAATATATTTAACTGGTATCTAAATCTTATTTAGAATCTTCAAATCTATCAACCAGGTTAAGGTACCCTATTTGTTTTAAGTAATGTCATTTTTCGTATCAGGCATTTTCAGAGAAATGGGTTTTGTATTATACATTGCAGCCATATATCATCAAGACAAACTATTCAAGCAAGATTCCAAAATCACTTATCCCATGAGCTATTTTTTATATTGCTGTATGAATAGTCATTATATGTTATACGTACCTAAGTCACATGAAAGTAGAAAGTAAATGCCTTAATAACTTTTTGCCCTCTATTGGTTAACCTTTATCATCCTTCGTAAATAAATGTTTTTGTAGTGCAGCATGCAATGAATAAGAGAGGAAAGCATTATTGAAAAAATTGTGACATGGAAAAACTTTCAAAATTTTCTTAAATAAAGACAACATAAATCATGCTCTTCCCCAGGGGATTATAACTTTGATTTATGGGTGGTCTCAGCAGCTTCTATTATTCCAAGAGTGATATCACTAAGAGCAAGAACTTTTGATAGAATTATCATTACTGATAAAATTGAGAGAGGTGAAACTAAGGATAATCCACAAAGAAAGTGACGGGAGCTGGGGCTCACTAAATATGGGAAGAACCAATTGACCCGGAGGGAAAAAAGAATCATCCCCAGGAAGATTGCAATGGCAAATCACTTTTGTACTTTTGTTGGGCTAAGGCGTATAGGAAACCATAACCTTTTGCTGTCATCTACTTACAGCCTGGACTTTTGTAGATCTAAAAACCTTTTGTATTGAAAATCCATTATATAAGAGGTCCAATAGCAGTAAATGAGGTTAAAGAAAGATGGAAAGACTAAATCAATATCCTTAATAAATGGAATTGTAGGATAACAATTACAACAGTTACAAAATATGGTACCTTAATAGTAGACAGATTTCCAAATAGGAAAATACTAAGTGTAGATGAAATACTTAGTGGAGTTTTTTTAAGCCAATAAAACTTCTATATTAACAAATATAGAAGAAGACCCTGTGACCCAAGGGTTGGAAATATCAGTGTATGTATCTTGCAGGTAAGAGGGAGGAACAGGCGTGGACTATTAAATCATTGCATGAATCATGTAAGTGAAGTTTCGCTTACAATCTTACCAAGCAGAAAAAATCTATACAAGGAGAGATAAGTACTTAGGAAAATGTGGAGTGATGTAAAATCAGATTGTTAACTTTACATGTTAGTAAGCTAAAGATGTAAAATGGAAAAACAAGAGAATTTAATAAGAAGATACACTTAAGAAAGTCTTTGGTCATGCCAAAATGTGGGATTTATTAAGATTGATATGACCCAATATATCTAAAAATTCTTCTCACAGATTTTTCCTAAGAACAAGAAGCTACATAATTGAATTTTGAAAAATACTCTGGTTCTAAATAGGAAAGGGAGTTCATGAATATGAGATAAGAATGCATATCGTGTCCACATCTGTTTAACTTATACAACAATTATATTATAAAAACAGTAGAATTGGAAAAGATGACAGTTGGAATCAAATTTAGAGAATAAAACTCTCACAATATGAGATATGCCGATGACACCACTTTATTAACTAAACGTAAAGCAGTTTAAAAGAGCTCATCATATGGAAAGTAAAATAACTGAATTATTGCATTTAGAAGACAAAAGTAACACCAGGGAGTGAGCTTTAACAGATTTTGAGTAGTTAAAAGGACCCATAGCCTCTTATCTTCATGATCAATGCTTTTTACAATATAACAGACTTTAATCTCTAGTCACCATTTTCTCTCATGTATTTTAAAATAGCTCCTCATTTAGCCCACAGCCATAAATTCAGAGATCTGACCTATGATAAATAGGCTTTTAGATTTTTTTTGGATAGAGCAAGAACATTTAGAAGGTCTAAATCCCTTCTAAACATTTAGAAGGGAAAGCAAGTATTGTTAATGGTATCCACAGTGACCATTTCCCAATGGATGTGATTGAATACTTTATAGGCATATCTTGCCTATACAGTAAAAGTATTGATGTCTTTTATTCAAAAGAAAAGCAGCTTGGGCTAATTAAAAAGGACATTTTCCAATGAACAAAATTTGTAATTCTAACACACAATGTTGTCAACATACTTTTTAAAAATACTTTAATACTCTGTACTGCCTGTTTACTCTCCTTGCCCAATAGTTCTCCATAGTTTAATTGCATTCGTGTCAGTTGCATACTTTCCATGTTTGTTTGGCTTTTCTGTGATATAGGCTGGATTTCTAGGCCTAGCTTCCTTTCACAGACCCCAGATTTCTCCTTTGTCTAAACTTGTCACTCACTGTGAAGACTGATTCTGTTATTTCAGTGGTGTTCATTACCCTTGAATATATATCTAATGATTTATTAGTTTGTTTTTGACACATTCTAGTATTTGATCTGATGCTGACTTTAGTTATTTGAATACCTATATGCTTTGAGAAGACTATGCAAGAATAAGAGGCTTTATAAGTATATTTCTATTATTTCCCACTCCTATGCATTGATTTCACAGCATTTGCTCTGATATTTATATCCTGATGCATTTTTCATTCAAGGCCAGTTACATTTTACAGTTTACATTTAAAATATAACTTATTGTTTAGATAGAAACATTTATATTATTTTAGAGACTAGTGCACCCCATTTATCATTTAGCAATTTATCATTTATCTTTTCTTATATGTCTGAGTTTGTCAATAAGAAACCTGAAGAATACTTTGGTGTATCTTCAGGATTATCAGCTGATATTTTGGCTTAAAATATATCTTTATATAGTCACAATTCTATCCTGAATTTCCCAAAATGATGATTCCTATTATTTAACTTTGTTAATGTACATTTAATAACTACATTGTTGGCCTTTTTCCTGTTAACAACTGTTATGACCTTCTTTTCTCCTTTTGACATGTAATTATATATTTCTTGCCATTTCTCTTGTGCCAATGATGTGTTAGCAGGTGGCTAAATTGCTGAAACACCCACATATACTGAAGAACTCTGGTTAGAGATAGTTTACTTCAAGAATGAAATCATGATTTCAGTAGAAAAAGGGGGAGAAATAGGAGCTTGAGACATAAAGTTTTTGTATTAGCAAACCAAGAGAAAGTAAACCAATTTGTGTATGAAGAGGAGAGAGATTGTATCTGCAGGCTCCAATGTTTGGGGTGCCCTAGGGTTTGATGTTCTCCCCTGTCCTGTTCAACATATACATGAATACACTTGGTGAGGTCATCCACCTGTTCAGGGTACAGAATCATCCGCATGTATACTGATGATACTAAGCTCTATATCTCTGCCTTGAGTGGCATAGGTGAAGTTGTCGATGTTTTGACCTGGTGTCGGAAGCTGGATCTGGATAAGTCAGAACAAAGTTTGACTCAATTCTGACAAGACTGCTTGGCTATGGCTGTTTCAACTCTCTCACTGGGGAGTGCACCATCTTTGGTCTTGTATGGGGCTGCATTTCCCCAGTCAAGATTGGTGAACAACATGGGGAACTGGCCAGACTTATAGAATCCACCACAATTGGGTAGAAAAAAGAAGTTTAAGATGGATGAGAGTTCCTAAAAAGGGAGCTATTAAAAGTAGAATTATAAATAATATCAATCAGATTTTAAAATGGAGAACAGCTGTACTAATTTATATGGCTGAGCTACAAAAAAAAAA
>NW_015389062.1:85838-88474 GCF_001527695.2 Protobothrops mucrosquamatus | reverse complement strand
AATCAGACTAAAACTTGAGACTGAAAATGTCATCAGGGAGTATCTTTTTTTTACTTCAATTCAGTTCTCTCTGTCTTTAAAAGGGGGAAAGGATGATCCAGGGGAGTATAGTTTATAATAAATATCTGGGAAGATTCTTGAATAGATTGTGAAGAGTGTAAGCATCTTAAAACCTATCACAAGAAATCATTAATTTATCGAGAACTAATCTTGCCATACTAACTCTATCTCATGTTTTCTGATTGATTAACCTATTTAATAACTTGTGCGAATGCTGTAGATGTAATATATTTGATTGCTACAAAACATTTAATAAATTATCCATGAAATTCTGATTACCAAGTTAGTTAAGTATATAGGCTTAATGGCATAATAATTAAGTGAATATGTTACTAGGTCTGACTAATTACATTCAAAGGGGCTCAACAGTTCTCAGTCAGACTAAAATAAGACTGAGAAATATTTTACAAGATTCATTCCTGGATCTTGTACTCAATGTTCCAGTTAATAATTTAAATGAAAACAATATATAATAAATTTAAAGAAGTACAATATTCAGTGTGATAGTCAATATTGATGACAGAATTAATATTTAATATAATGTAGAAAATGGGCTCAAAACAGCATAATCAAATTTGACATAAACAAATGTATTCACTTAGGAAACAAAAACCATATACACAGATGTAGCATAGGGAGTAAGTTGATTGTTAGGAAAACTTGTAGTGTCCAAATTGCAAATGTTACTAAACTCAACAGTATGATCTGGCAGTTCTCTCCTCTTCCCTCAAAATGTTAGTAAAATTTTAGACTGATCAACAGAAATATAATTTTCAAATCAAGGAAAGATTTTTATACTAATCTCCATCTTGAATATTATGTCTTCTTCTGGGCAACATGCTTTAAGAACCCTTCAAATAAATAAAAAAGACCAATGGATATTATCAGGTTTATAAATTTCATGAAAAAGAACAGAAGAAATTTGTTGTTTAATCTAGGAAGAGATTATGATGGTAATATTCTTTAAAAACCTGAAAAAATGTCATGTACTGTAAAAGACCAAGATCTGTTTCCTGTCATTACTAAAGCCAACCCAAAGTAATAGATTAAAGTCAGAGGAGCTTTCCAAACTTCAAATATTCCAACTTAATATTAGGAAAAAAATGTTAATAGTAACAATGTTTGACTATATATATTGTGTGTGTGTTTGTGTTTCTGTTTGTGTGTTTGTGTGTGTGTGTATAAACTCCCACATATATTCATTTACTTATTATTGTCAAAAATAGTGTGACCAAAGCAGTCACAACATGTTTTCATTATAATTTGATTTGTTATATTTAAATTTGCCTAGCTTAAAGTGAAAAAAATATAGATTACACATTTAGAATAGTATATCCAGACCAAATGTTTACATAGTCATCTTGTTAAGACTCCTGGCAATAAAATTATTGTTTAAACAGCCTTTTTCCAATTGTGTGTCTTCTCAATCTTCAAAATGGAGGACTATTCTGAATGTAGGCTATAAAGAAAGACTAAAACTTTAACTTTTGTTAATGAACATAGAAAAATATGGAAATAGTGGGTTTCCCTAAATTCACAAACTTTTTTCCTGCATGATGAAATATAGCCTTTCCTAAATTGGTGTCTCCAGAAGTGGGACCATCACAACTCCCAAATTCCTTGACAATATTAGAGAACCTCATGATTGGGGAAGGTTGAGGTTTAGCAGTGACAAATCTTATTACCATTAGAGAAATATTCTGTGTCCTTCACCCGTCTTTGCTAAAATGGCTTATGGAATGAAGATCTGGCAAGATATTACATCATGCTCTTTGTAGGGAATAATGTTTTACTTCATAATTACTATGTTTCCATCAATCTCAATTTTCTGATTCTTTCAGAACACCTACTTATATAACTCTAACAAAACAGCTTTGATGTCCAATATGTTGCGTCATTTGTCATACAATGTTTCTCTAAGAAATAAAAGTGTCACATTTAGTCTTTCACACAATTTAGTAATCATTCTAAATTAGAAAGAGGAAGAATGTTAGCATGTCTTGTGTGGATTAAGCTGAGGGGGAGCATTAATAAAGCATAAGCACTTCTAGTCATCTTGCCTGTTTCTTTAGACCTCTCATTCATTTTCAGAATGAGACCAGTTAAGTACTTCACTTGTGATTATTTTACTACCTTACCATTTATAAAATGAGACAGGGTAACTTTATAATATCAACCCACTCATCCTCCAGTATTTTTATGGCACACAGCAAACTACAATAACTGCTTTCAAAATTTATATTCTGCAAGCAGAACTGTTGTTCTTATAAGTTTCCCTGTCCAAAGATTATTGAAGTATTTATTTCAATGTGCAACAAACAATTGAGCTCAAAGTTTCTGTTGATAAGCGAGGCAAGTTGTTAAGTGAGTTGCACCTAATAATAATAATAATTTTTATTTTGCGGTCACAGACCAAAATGCAAGTGCAACAAAAGAAAACACAAGAAAAATATAATCACAAACAATTAAACACCAGAAGCCTTGGCTAAAGGGAATTACAACGTTCTCCTCTAATAGTTACAGCTCTTAAAAGAAATTTAGAAACCTGAGAAGTAATATAGGAGGAGCCATCCCCT
>NW_015389062.1:81107-85760 GCF_001527695.2 Protobothrops mucrosquamatus | reverse complement strand
TTGGCTAAAGGGAATTACAACGTTCTCCTCTAATAGTTACAGCTCTTAAAAGAAATTTAGAAACCTGAGAAGTAATATAGGAGGAGCCATCCCCTAGACAATATAAAACCAAATTACTAACATTAGAACCAGGGGGATCAATTCCAAGGAGAGACAATAATTTAATTCTGCCTGTGTTATACATAGGGCAGTATGATAAGACATGCTCCACAGTTTCAACTTCAGCCCTATCACAGGGGCATAGTCGCTCACTAAACAGGAGCCTCTTGAATCGCCCATCGAGTAGTGCTGAGGGCAAGACATTGAAACTGGCCAGGGAAAAGACTCTTCTATACTTGGGGATGGTTAGAGTATAGAAATATGAAGCCATCCTCAATCCATAATTATTAGAATGGCTGAAGATCAAAGGGGAGCAGGTTTTGTTGGCTCTGGCTCTTAAATATTGCAAATCTATGTCCACAAGCCGTTGGACTACCCTAAACTGGACGTCTTTGAGACCATAATCTCCCAGAGCATCCCCCATAAAACTTAGCAAGTGGAGTTTCTTCGTCAGCTCCCTCTCCCAATGAGAGGTATGAGAGTCAGCAAACACAAGGGAGAGGTAGCTACCAGGGACTGCCAAAAAGAGCACCGAAACCACCATTTGAAGGTGTTAATCTACACCATGCATTCGACTGAACGAATGCCCAGCTCCAGGTAGATCGAAGCAAATCCAACACAGGGAGGAAGACCCAGAAGTTTCCTAAGAAAAACAGCCTGGGTTCTTTCAATACAATCCTTGAAGCCTTGTATCCATATGGGAATTCCATAAAGAGTTTGGGCCAGGGTTTTGGGAGTTGCTCATTTTGTAACCTTTTTGCCACAATTGCGAATCACTGCAATTGTTAAATGTATCATGCGGTTATTAGGCAAATCTGGCTCCCCCATTGAATTGAATTTGCTTGTTGGACATTGGCTGGGAAGGTTACAAATGGTGATCATATGACCCCAGGGTAGTATAACTGTCATAAAATTCAGTTTCCTGAATTTTGATCATGTGACCATAGGGATGCTGCAATGGTCTTAAGAGTGAAGAACAGTCATAAGCCACTTTTTTTCAGTGCTGTTTTAATTTTGAACAGTCACTAGACAAATGGTTGTAAGTCAAGGACTACTTGCATAGCCTTAATGATTAGGATGACTCTACCTGGCATGGGGAAATGAGGTTCATCTTTTAGCATGGACAGTTGCAGAAGAATCACTATCTCTCATGTTATGTTATGTCAGGGATGTGAAGAAAATTTGGAGAAGAGGATTCTGTGTTTGGTAACCTGAATTTCTATAGCACAAGCAGAATATAGATTTACAGAAAGTAATGGCTTTAGGTTGGATTTTTGGTTTTGTATGTAGATGATGTAATCTTAGTTCTCCATTAATTTAATAATGTATCTCATGTTTAACTTCCATTACTTAATTTGTTTAAATTCTGTTTTAAGTTGAAAACCTGAAAAATTGAAAAGAGGACATTTGCCTCTAATGGGGAATAGCTTGTGGGAGATGAAACTTAAATTGAAGAAAAGCCAAAAACTGATTTTTTTTCCTAAATTCAGAATTATTAAGACATAGAGTTGCTTATCACTTTAAATGCTTTCACTCATGATTCATAGTCTTTTATAACAACTAGATCTACAGTATGTCAAGGTTCCGACAGACAGAGACAAATAAAGCCGAACTCCAAGGCTTGGAAATTCCTCAAAGAACA
This sequence comes from Protobothrops mucrosquamatus, assembly GCF_001527695.2. NCBI lineage: Eukaryota > Metazoa > Chordata > Lepidosauria > Squamata > Viperidae > Protobothrops > Protobothrops mucrosquamatus. Next base: position 84,019 of record NW_015389062.1, on the reverse strand, counting down.
TATTTATTAGTTACAAAGTATCAGAACGTCAAAAGTGAAACCAAGTATGAAGACACATAACAATTCCCCAATACAAAGTTAAGAAATCCCACCTCTAAAGCTATGCAAGCAACTACATTCCCCAATACATCTTCTTGGCGGGCTTTTCATGAAACGCCCAGCCTGCAGTCTCAGGAGCAGCCGATGACCTTGGTTCCCATGGGACAAAAGACTACAAAAGCACCTGGCAAGCCCTCCTCCCACCTTTCTACGTGTCAACCTAGAATGAATAGGGAAAATGGCTACAGCCATGTTCATTTTTAAAGTTGACAGCTCCCCATCAGAAAGAAAGAGTCTCCTTCAGGGAAAAGAAAAAGCAGGTTAAGCATTCCCTCAAGGCTTGTGAGGATATTTATCGTAAAACCTCTTTATCAACCTATCAGCTTTCACATTTGTACATTTCACCCAGGTAGCTTCTGAAAGGGGGTAACCTTTCCACTGAACAAGGTATTGTAACTTTCCCTTGTACAACCTAGAATCAAGAATATGTTTAATTTCATAATGTGTCTCCCCCTCCACCACCTTGGGACAGGTCTCAAAGAGGATTCTGACAGAGGTTTCAATAGACTGCAATGAAACACAGGGTGAACTTTCACCAACAATCGTGGTAGTTTCAATTCCACTGTGACAGGGTTAATGATTTTAGTGATAGGAAAAGGATCAAGGAACTTCGGCCCCAATTTTCTACTGGGTAATTTTAACCTTAAATATTTCATTGAAAGATAAACTAATTGTCCAACATGAAATGGTTTCTGAGGGGAGCGTCGTTTATCAGCTTGTTCTTTGTAAACCTTGCTAGCTTTGGTCAATGCCTTCTTCACATTCACCCATCTTGAGGTACTGTTCCATCATTGCGTTAGCTTTCTCAGTAACTCCATTAGTACTCAGATGAAAAGCTGATGATAACCCCTCGAAGGACCCAATCATTTTAACGAACTCCCTCCAAAGTTCTGCAGTAAACTGGACCCCTCTGTCAGAAATAATCCACTTTGGGACACCATGAAGTCCGTATACGTGCTTCAAAAATAGTTTGGTTAGCTTCTGGGTAGAGGGAAGACCTGAGCAGGTGATGAAATGTGCCTGTTTGGAAAATAGATCAATCACAGTCCATATTACAATGTTTCCCTTGCTCTCAGGTAATTCCACTATAAAATCCATGGCTATCTCCTCCCAAGGTTGAGAGGGATCGGCCACCTGCTGCAATAAACCTGGTGGTTTTCCAGGATGCCTCTTCATGGCAGCACAAGTGGCACAACTCTTAACATAACTCTCAATGTCCCTTTTCATCCTTGGCCACCAGAATTGCCTTTGCACCAGATGCAATGTCTTTAAAAAACCAAAGTGACCCGCTTCCTTAATGTCATGACTCCATTGCAATGCCTGGAGCCTGAGGCCATCTGGGAGGTATAACTTAGAACCCTTCCAAGCTAGCCCTCGCCTTAAGGTTAATATAGATTTGTTATCTTTAAACCAGGCATCCGTCTCTAACTTCTCCTTTAATTCCTTTAGCGAGCAATCATCAGGACCAGCAGGGGATCTCTGTGTGTGCGATCTGGTTGTTATTTGAGAAGTGGATTGCGGTGGAGGAATAATGGAGTTAATTACTTTCTCTCAGTTGCTCTTGAACTGGGGCATTCTAGACAAGGCATCAACCAAAAAGTTTTTTCCTCCAGGAAAATATTTTAAAGAGAAATTAAAACAGTTGAAGTACTGGCCCCTCCAAATTTGCTTGGGAGATAATTTACAGGGGGTCTTGAGAGCCTCCAAGAGGATAAAGTTTCACCCAGTTCCATCCACATTGCTCAGAAATTGCTATTTAGTGCTTGTCTTTGGTTGCCAGCAGCTTCTGACTGGCCACATGAATGTAGCCAGTCTTTTCCCTGCCAGTTTGGAGGGTTTCCTTGGATCCAGCAGAAGAGCCATCACCCCTCCATGATTGACAAGGGTCCCCTCCTTCTTTGTCGTCTCTTCGGGGCAACCTTTGACTCTTTTTAGGGTTCCCAGTGGGGCAAAATTGAACATGGAAGACAGAGCCCCGTCTTCCTGCGTTATGCCACGATGGCAAACCAGAAGTCTTCTTGTAGGCTTTTCATGAAACACCCAGGCTGCAGTTTCAGGAGCAGTCAATGACCTTGGTTTCCATGGGACAAAAGAATATTTTGACTAGCCAAGCACCTGGCAATCCCCCCTCCCACCTTTCTATGTGTCAACCGAAAATGAATAGGGAAAATTGTTACAGCCACGTTCATTTTTAAAGTTGACACAATACACATATAAAGATAGCAATGGACAAATTGAAGCAAACTTTTTGGAGAGGAAATAGAACAGACTCTCTGAATTAGAAATGCTTTAGTAATTTACTAACATGAAAGAATTACCAGTTGACATTTCTGGTACACATTATACCAGTGATGGCAAACCTTTTAGAGACTGAGTGCCCAAACTGCAACCCAAAATCCACTTATGCATCGTCGGGTGCCGGGTGGGTGTGGCCCATTGGGTGGGCATGGCTGCGGTGGTAATTTATTTATTTATTTATTTATTTATTTTATTTAATTTATATGCCGCCCTTCTCCCAGCGGGACTCAGGGCGGCGCACAACATATTTAAAACCAAAGCATATATACAATCCCCCCCTTAAAACCGAATTAAACCAAATTTTAAAGTTGTGTCTTCCAAATTCCTAAAAAAACCCAGTATAAAATCCACCCTAGGTCAGGTCCGCTTGCTGAAAGAGCCATGTCTTGAGGGCGCGACGGAAGGTAAGGAGATCCGGAATTATCCGAATCTCGGGGGGTAGTTCATTCCAGAGGGTAGGGGCACCCACAGAGAAGGCCCTCCCCCTGGGGGTCGCCAGCCGACACTGCTTGGCC
>NW_015389062.1:78202-80703 GCF_001527695.2 Protobothrops mucrosquamatus | reverse complement strand
CAAAGGGAGCCCCATGTAGAGAGCGTTACAGTAGTCCAGGCGGGAGGTGACAAGAGCATGAGTGACTGTGTGTAAGGCGTCCCGGTCCAGAAAAGGCCGCAACTGGTGAATCAGGCGGACCTGATAAAACGCCCCCCTGGTCACGGCCGACAGATGGTCATCCAAAGTCAGCCGTGAATCCAGGAGGACTCCCAAGTTGGTAGACTGGGACTAAAAAATTCAATCAATCAATTCCAACTTTGCAAGATCTTTTTTTTTCCTGCGAGAAGTTGAAATTGACTGATTCATTGAACCTTTTTTTTTTTTGCACACAGCGGCGGAGGCCTAAATCAAAAAGGTTTTATAAAACCAAGCTGAAGGCCTAGGACTGGGGCGACAGCACACGTGCCCACAGAGAGGGCTCTGAGTGCCGCCTCTGGCACCCGTGCCATAGGTTCGCCACCACTGCATTATACTATAGGTATTGATAGAATGTTCAAAGTTAATGAAAAGTCCCCTCTTTGGCTAAAAAGCCAGCGGGTGACTTTGGGTCAATCACTCTCTCTCAGCCCAACCCACCTCACAGAGTTGTTGTTCTGGGAAAAATAAGAGGAAGAAGGTGTGTTAGATTTGCTGCCTAGAGTTATTTGTAAAAATAATAAAAATACAAATAAATAAATTAAAAATGTTGAAGAACTAATGATCAATTTACAAGGTCTGCTTCAGAGAAATAATTTACAATTTTTAAACATTCCCTACAATCAATTGATATAAAGAAACAGCAATATTTTTATGTATTTTTATGTATTTATATTTTCATAGTTTTATGGTGGATGAGCCACCTTGACTTGGAGGAAGAAGCTGGAAGGTGGAGAATGTACTTTATTGCATTTCTAACCTTGATGCTGTTTCTTTATTATTTATTTTGCATTTTTCTTGTGTTTTATTAAATCTTGTATTTTTTTAAATGTTATAGTCAATGTTATAAAAGTTTTTTTATTAGTTTTTTAAATTTTTGAACATGTGCCTCAGTTAAATTAATAATCTTTTCCCTTCAGTTATGAAGATAATGATATTTTGAGCGCAGCTTTCAAAATATATGTTATCTTCAGTAGCTTCCTGGAATGCAGAAGGCCTTTTCTAAGATGAGATAGTTAGATAAACCTGAGACATCTAAAAATTTAACTTGGTTATTTTAATTATTTGATTCATATTTTTTTTTAAAAAACCAAGAATTTCTTGTCTTTTACCTTGGTCAAATATATACCGATAATAATTCTGGAATTCATTCTTTCCAGAACAACATTCCCCATAAATATGTGTGGCTCTAACTTTCAAAATGTTCCAAAACTCTCTTCCGACCTGGCTCTGTTACTAGGTCTAAGATAAGGGTGTTTGTGGAGCTCCTATCAAATCTTTTTGAATGATGCTAATAAAGTTTTGTCCAAGAATCATTATTCCTAAATTATCTATTTTAAATAAAGTCAACCACACAAAATCTTTGTGGAACAGGCAGTCTGAAAATCTTATAAATCATTCATTTATTCATTTAAAACCTGTTAGGGGTGTTGTACCATCAGTTAACAAGTCTTCAAATTTGTACTAAAGTAAGAAATAAATGACCCAATATACTGTATTTGCAATATTCATGATTAAATAGTTTAATAACTATGCAGCATTTAATAATTACTATAGCTCTGCTGAAAATTATATACATATAAATTTTGAATCATTTTTTTATTATAGGGTAGATCTGTGATACATTTATATGTTGGAGTTTAATTTGGTGGATATACGGTGACTTTTAAATCCTCCACAGCAGAGATGGTGAGGTATCTCTGGACTTACAGTGGAATGCTGACTGTGGCACTGTTTTAGGGCCTTTCAGCCTGATAGTGTATTTAGCATTTACTGAATATAATTGCTCACATTCACTTTGAGTTGGATGCTTGATGGTGAGGTCTCTGATATGAGAGGGAATGTCTTGTGAAATTATCTGGTAGTCTTTCAAATCTACGCATCTAATTAAGGAGACATGGTTCTGTGTGAATGAGTTCAGACACTTGAAAATAAGATCCATGTCCTTATTAGTTAATATAGGGCAAAGTATTTTAAATAAGTCAGCTGTTCTTGTAGAAACCCAGAAAGTTGATGATCCGCACTTTTTTCCCCTTGAGGTGAAATGGTGGAATGATTGCTTTATGTTATATTATTTATAATATGTTATTTTTCCTGCCTCAACGAACATTTCTATTATTTTCTAGATTTCTAGATTTTTTTGCTACCAGGTCTAATTTTGTTTTGTAGTTTCCCCCTAAATTTTCCTGACCCTTTTGAGAATAGTTTGTCAGGAGTATCTGTCAGTAACTATTTTTTTGAATTCATAGCCACATGGTCTTTATCAGTAATAGTGTTTACTCACTTTGTCTTCTTTTTATATTGATTTCAATTTTTTCAAGCATCAGGATCTTCTTCAAAGATTTTAATTCTTTTTTTTTTTTTTTTATAAAATTTTATTATTT
>NW_015389062.1:72955-76368 GCF_001527695.2 Protobothrops mucrosquamatus | reverse complement strand
CTCTAATTCTAGACAACAGAATTTCCAGTGACAATACAAATAATAAAGGAGAAAGTGGACAACCTTGTCTGGTACCCTTTTGTATATCTATAAGCTCTGTCAGGTCTCCATTAATAATTATTTGAGCACACTGTTTTTGATATATCGCCTTTATAGCTGTTTTAAATTGATCTCCAAAGTTCATATAGTCCAGCATTTTATTTAAGAACTGCAATTTTAATTCTTATCTATCGTTTTATATGACATTTTATACCTTGGAGTCCCTAGGATGACCCATGTTGCACCACTGTTCCATGAGCTGCATTGGCTGCTGATCTGCTTCCGGGAGCAATTCAAGGTTTTACTTTATTACCTTTAAATCTCTTCACCATCTCACCCCACTGGGATTGGTCTGCCCTACCTGCACCAGCAGAAGAGACATGCTGTGGGCCCCATTGGTCAAAGAATTCCAGCTGCTGGAGTCCATGAGAAAGGCCTTCTCTGCCATGGCTCCTGCCTTTTGGAACATCTTACTCTCTGAGGTAAGATTGGCTTTCACCATTCTGACCTTCTGCAAGAGCCTGAAGACCTGGCTCTGCCAGATGGCTTGGGGCCCATTGGGAGAGTACCACACTGGAGGTGATTGATGCAATCCAACCTCATCCTGTTCCCTCCCTCCCCATCTTTAACTATAATATTAATTTGGTTGTGGTTTCCATTTTTATTGTTTTAGAAATATTTATTTTTAGGACCTTAATGTTTTAATGCAGTAAACCACCAAGAGTTGTTTCAATAAAAGATGGGCAACAAATAAATTTAATAAATAAATAAATAAATGGGTTCCAGGGTCTGTCTGATTTTAATTTATTAAGTTTAGTAGTCCTAAAAAACAGTAATGGTAATACAGAAAGAGAGCAAGAAGAATAATTAGATGTTGAGATTAAACCTTACTACGAAAGGCAAGAGAGTCAGTGAGTGGTTAAAGCATGAGACTAGAAAGTTTTAGTCCTGCCTTGGGCACAGAGCCAGCTGAGTGACCTTCGGCCAGTCACTTTCTCTCATCCTTAGGAAGGAGGAAATGGCAAATCAATTCTGAAAAACCTTGCCAGGAAACTGCAGGGACTTGTTAGGGCAGTCTCTGAGATTCAGACATGAATAATAATAATAATAATAATAATAATAATAATAATAATAATAATAATAATAAAGCTGGGGTAAGAAATAAAAGACATAAGAAACAGGAAAAAGTAGCACTGAATTCCTAATATCAAAGTGAGCACTAGTTTGGATTTGTCTCAGCAAAGAATCTCACCCTGTGGAAGCAAGACAGTTTTCAACAGTTTTGTTGAAACAAAATGGGGATATAGTTCTCTGGATGATGCATTAAGTTCAGTGGTGGGATTCAAATATGTGAACAACCGGTTCTCTGTGTGGATGCCTGTGAGGTACACAAGAAATGTACATGTTGTAATTTTCCATTTCCATTTTTTTACTCGAAAGAGGAGACAGTAATTGTTGGATAATCTTTTTCAGAAAGTTTTGAGTTTGAGTTTTAAATTGTTAAATTGTTATCAACCAAACGAAATGACTCTGAACTGTTTTGCTTAGATTTGTAAATGCTTTAACCTACTTAATGGAATTTTTTTTCCATCTGAATGGAATCTAATTAAATTGGAATTTGACTAAATATATATTAAAAGCAAAGAGTTGATACTAGAGTTTGATATAAAACTATTTCAGTAACTCAGAATATCTCAGTAAGCTTGTTTATCTTTTTGTGGAGTTGCTTTTTTGTTGTTTTATTTTTTATGTTTTTATGTCTGAAAATAATATCTAAGAGAATTGAAGGAATTGTAATTCAACCCTTGTTTAAAATGAAGGAGTTGAGAAACTTTTTTGGGATTATAAATAGCTATGCTGTTTTGATTAAAGATTTGTATGCAAAACTGTTAGAAAAAGAGCTCAAGCAGAGTTTGGTGAGCGCTCCTTTGTTGGCTCTTTACTAAGCAATTTGTTTGTAAATATGGACAAAGGAAGAGCTTGGAGGGGGTTTTGACCCAGAAGTGGGTGAAAAGAGGCAGCCAGTGGAATTTTGTCTAAAATTGACATTTGGGGAAGTCTTGGTGATTAGCATTTCTTATCAAGTGTGGGTAATTTTAAATCAGAAAGCTGAAAGGAGGTAATCATTTGTTCATAGCAAAGTAGTTTGGAAAAAAGAAAAAGAAAAAGAGAGACATAATGAAGATGCAATAGTAGACGGGAGGAGAAAATGTGAGTGGAGGATGGAAGAATTTCCCTCCCTTAGTCAGCTCAAACCTGTGGACTTTATGCCTTAAGGCAGGTCTGAGGTTGTTAATAAGGGAGAAGAAGAATATATACATTAACTCCAAGTATATTTTATGGAGTCTTGAATAAAGAAGAGGATTGATTAATAGTAAAGGGAAGGAGTTGGCTCAAGTAAAGTTGATAGAAGATGTGCTTGTGGAAGAAGAAAAGAAAGAAGTTAGGCCAGAGTGGCAGAAGAGAAATGAAAGAATGAGTAATAGAAGGAAGAAGCAGGAAAGTTGATTTTAAGTTGGTTTGCACAGACTTTTGAATTGCATGCATTAAATCAAGTTATTAAGCAGGGAGACTGCCATTAACGTGCTCAGCTCAAACATGTGAATTGTATGCCTCAACATAAGCCTTAGAATGTTGAAGGAACAAGAATGTACTATAGAAATATGGAAAGAGAGAAAAATGGGAAGTAGAAGAAAGTGGGAGGTGGATGTTGCCTGGCTTTTTTGATCTGAGTGGTAACCTATGCTGTACCATCCAAAGGATTCCAGAAGAAGCTGTGGACCTCTGCATTCTACAAACATCTACATAACGTGTTGGTTCTGTGATTGCAACTGTATCGCTGTATGTTGTTGTGATTGTGGACCAGTTTGTTCCTATGAAGAACCTCGTGACATAGTAATAGTGGAGGATTGGTTATAAATGTGTAAAGGTCTGACACCAAAAGAGACTCTTTATCCCACATACCCAATTATAGGAGAAAATGAAATTGAGACAGCAGAAACACAATCTGACCTAAATTCAGTTATATTGGGAGATAATGATATTCAAATTCCATTGGATATAGAATGGATAGATTTAAGGTGTATACAGGCTAATAAAACATATATTGGGACAATTAAGGTAAGGGTTGAGGTTTTGTACCAGGTTACATTTAGTACAGACAGTATTACATTTTAGAGCTGATGTAGTTCCCATCCTCAAAAAAGGGAAAAAAATGGACCCAGGAAATTACAGACCTATCAGCCTGACCTCAATACCTGGGAAGATCCTGGAAAAGATAATCAAACAACGAATCAACGAACACCTAGAGGCAAACAGAGTCATTACTAAAAGCCAACATGGGTTTGTCAAAAATAGATCATGCCAGACAAATC
>NW_015389062.1:54566-72133 GCF_001527695.2 Protobothrops mucrosquamatus | reverse complement strand
TATTATTATTATTATTATTATTATTATTATTATTATTATTATTATTATTATTATTATTAATGCATATTAGCATGTTGACACAAAAAACATCAAGACCCTTGGAGTTTCAAAAATGGAAACATGTACCCAGGATGGAGTAATGTATGTTGGATGAGAAATAGTTGGTACTCTCATTGGACCCAAGATAAAAAAGAAGAAGAAAATATTTAGAAAAATTTGACAAAGGAGGGGAGGATTTCTGGAGTCCCTTTAATTTTTTTAATAATCTATTTCTAGATCTTAGAGATTGGGCTAAAACAGGGATTCCATTTTTATTACTAATTATAGTTACAAGAGTAATTTATTGTTGCTGTTTGCAGTGTTTTCAATGCATTATTTCAGTATGCAAAGAATATGTTCTTTTAAGATGACAGTAGAAAATGTTACACATGATGTTAAACGATGTCCAGGTAACCTATGAAGAGGATATGGAAAAGGCAGAAATGATGTTACAAGAAAGGTATCAATGAGTGGAAAATTCCAGGTAGGATAAAAGAAGAAAAGGGTGGATTGTGAAGTACACAAGAAATATACATGTTGTAATTTTCCATTTCTGCTAAAGGAATAGGCATATAGAGGCGCTTAGCTAAGATACATTTAGGAAAGGAGATGTAGTAAGCTGGAGGAATACATAGAAACTATATATACTGACTTAAAGTATACTTTTAGAATAGTGTACACTATTGTAGTATAGCATATAGCTTATGAATAACATATTATTCAATTTATATAAGGCCTATTCTTTATAAAAACTGCTTAGAATTAGTATTTTAAAGTATAACTATGAACCAAAGTGCAGCCATGTTTAACCAAAGCATGAACTCTGTTACACACATAGCTTCTAGATGCAAAGCAGGCATTCTTATAGAAAAACAAGGGAAGACATAAATCCTTTATAATTGCAATTATTCGGTATGGGTGGCAATTCACCTTGTAGATAGGGCTGTACCCCGAGTTAGCAGGATGTCACAAATCATGTCACAGAAAAGGGAGTGAAGATAAGACAGGAACAAAAGGAGGATTTTTGATCTAATAATTGGAGGGTCTGGTAACTGTAATGATTGCTAGGCGGTCGGAAAGCATGTGATCGGGTGGGCCTATCAACTGGGCTCACTTTGGAAGGATGTGGCGTGATACCCAGGACAGGGTATAAAAACCTATGCAAAAATTGATTCAAGTGTGGACTCTGGGATTTGCCATTACCAAGAGTTCCATCGCTTTTGCAAAAGCTTTAATAAAACTTGTTTTGTTTTCCAACACCCTTGGAGTTGAATTTGTACTCCTCACATGCCGCTTCCGGAAGTCCATTCTGGGCCTGGGCAACAAAAAATTAGCTACCGGTTCTACTGAAGTGGTGCGAACTGGTTGAATCCCACCACTGACTAAGTTGCTTCTTGTGCCTCAACCAGCACTTGTGATAGCTGGAAGGGGTGTGTGAAGCCTGCTGAAAATTATTAAGAATCGAGGGAAGCTGTTTTCACTACATTTGCTATGCCTGCTTTCTGGCGTGAAGCCACTGTAATAAGCATGAGCAAGAACCAGCAAAGAGAACTTGTCTTAGACTTTCAAAGCCAAAATCTGCAAGGCCAAAGGATATTCCCTGCGGAGGAAAGTAGTTTTTGCCATTTAAAAACTGGATTCAATTTGATATCATGTCAAGGAACATGGATTATAAAGCAGGAAAGTAAATTATTGAATTAAAAGCTCTATTTCCATATTGTTATAGAACTCCTGGCCTGCATGTGTGTTTGTGTCTCTGTGTGTGTGCACACATGAGCACCCGTGTGTGCCTTCAAGTCAGTCTTAACTCCAGGCAACTGTGTGGATAAGCTGCTGCGGTTTTCTTGGCAAGATTTTCAGAAGTAGTTTACCACGGCCTTCTTCCTAAGGCTGAGAGAGAATGTCCAACCAAAGGTCACCCAACTGAATGTGTGTCTAAGGCAGACACTAGAATTTACATCTCCTGATTTTTAATTTGTTTCATTACAACTAATTCACTTGTGGAAGTCTATAGTTTGCTATCTCTGTGGAATAGCAGGAGTTCTGACAGGGAGTTATTGATGCTTACAACTGAAAATTTAAGTGGTGTTTGTAGTTAAATTCCATTGCCTTATACCTCAGACAAAATCTAAAGTAAAACTCACTGCTTCTGTATAGTTTGCTATGATGAGTAAACAAGACAATCAAGATGAGCCCCTTCAAATTATTAGTTTGCTCCAGAAAATTAAGTCTAATCAGAGCTTCAGATCAAATCTTTGAGTCAAGTTAATTTTATTGTGGAAAACCAATTCAGATTTGAGATCTGATCATCATCTTTGAACTGAATTCTAGAAAACAAATGTTAGACAGCTCTAGACTTTAATATCCTATAAAATCCTAGCCTTTAACTTTTTGCTTAAAATTCAACATTTCATAAAGCCAAAAATAGTTCTGCATTACCTTGCATTAAGGATACTTAAGAACGAATGTTTGCTAATTAGTACTATATTTCGCTATGAATTGAAATTTTTCAGATTATATGCATAACAGTCTTTCAGTTGGATATATGCCTACTCAGGGAAACAATTAAGTGCTATAAGATTAAAGATTGTTTCATACATTGCAGGTTTATGGGCGTGCATTAAATGCATATACATACAATTATTGTTTCTGTAATGTGTTTCATTTGTATATATTGATAAGTTTATAAATTTAAATCAGTGTAACCAATCTAGGTCTTTCCCAGAACTATAATCATACTGTAGTCTACTTAATTGTAATTAATTGTAATAACACATTTTGCTTAGAAAATTTCTATATTTAATCAAATATTTGTGAATCTTTTTCATGGAGCTATTAAATATCCATAGTTGACATGCACAATTTAATAACATTTCATGAATTGTGGAACTGCATACCCATGAAGCATTAAGGCAGTCGCTGAGCATCGGTACTTCATTTCAAACATACTTCATTTCAAATCATCATTATACCTTGTAGCTAAGCATTGATCAAACTCTATAGGGAATTTAGGTATGTTTGTTTAAAACTAGAGTGGGTCAGTAAAACGAGAAGATTTCTACAATCTGGAGAAAAATTAGAGTGCCAGAATATAGTGGTTCTTTCTCCAGTCCTGGGTGATTTTCCTAGTTTATTGCCATCCACTTTATTATAATGGAGTGAATTTGGCTGCCAGTTCAAATGATTAACAGTATAGAGAAGCAGGAATACCTGGATTATATTGGCTTGTAGTCTTATCTGACACAATGTTCCTCATGATGGCTGTATAATCAGGCAATAATACATGGATGACTGGTATACCTAGCCTTACTATATTAAAAGGAGAGTCAAACCTTTGTAGCTGTTGGGCATATTTGGACTATTCAGAGTACTTTTCTAGGTGCTTTAACAAAATAGGAGTGTCGTGGGGGTAATGGGGAGAGAATGGCTATTCTAAACATAATTGTCATGAAAGGAGCAGCCCACCAGAAGGCATTCAGCAAAGATAAGTTTACCCCCTCCAATCTCTTCCCCAAAACATATGTTATTATCCTAAACAGTCTTTTTTTTGTCAACAAGTAGAACTGCCATTCCAGAGAGAAAGAGAATGCAAATCAACAAGCCTAGATTTCAATAGTATTTGTATATTGTCAGAATGTTGCTGGACTCTCTTTAGGGCATTATTGGTTATAATAATTTACAATGTGATCCTTTAGATAATGTTGTATTCCTAGTTTTTTAATGTCACATTTCATTTCATTCACATTAAATCTAAATATCTCTAAAATTAGTCATTCAATTTCAATAAAAGTTAATTGCATACATTTTGCCTTGATCTTTCTCACATTAATGAAATAGAATATGGGATTTATTAGATGAAAGGTTTCTTTTCATTTATCCTTTCTATTTACCACTGGTGTTATATAGAAGGCTTCAAGGCTTCTGAGCATAATTTTGACAAGTTTATTTTTCATAAAAGAGATGGTCACTCTTCTTTATCCAGCTTTAGGTTTGAATGGTAAATGAACTGAGAAAAACAATCCAGGTAAAAGCAAAATTAAGAGAATCTTAAATGCACAAAAGAGATAATCAAGAAGTAATGTAAAACACATCTCCATGTATTATCTTCTCTAGCTTGCCACTATTATAGTTTGTATAATTTCTCTTGCACTCTTCTTTTACAATTCTCCTATGGTCATTTTCTTGTAAGGCTTTTTTCCTTGTGCCATAAATTTCAGCAATTATTGTGATTAGAAGTGAATGTATTTTCTCCTTTTTCCAAAGAAGCAGAATATCACTATTTTGCCTACATGATGAGTTTGTTATTTTCAGGGTGACCTTCAGGTTACAACTAGTAACAAATATATTAAGAAAAAAATCTTAATACCCTGAAAATTATAATAATAATGTTCCCTAATTCCAGATGTTCCAGAAAGTAGAAAAAGAAAATAAAACCTCTATATGTGCCTACAGTATAAATGACCCCATGATCTTCAGTGTTTTTTTTAATTAGAAGTTATACTGTACATTTTGGCTCTCTAAGGCTTCCCCAAGTAGAATATATCCCCTTCTGTTTGCAACACTATACATTTTAAACAAAGGTGATTAACATGGTTAGCAATTAAAGCTGAAATCTCAGAGACAGAACATATATTTTGCATATGAAAGTCATCCCATTTTTAATTTCTCATAGCTCCCATTGGAACAATCACACAACAAATAAGAGTGAAAATTCTCAATAATAATTTCTAATACTAAGCTAAATGGAAAATAATGCAGAACCTGCAGTTTTTTTCACATTCTGTTTGATATAGATTCTCCATCTCTAAAACTTGTAACCCACAACAATATCTAATATTCCTGAAATCCGTTTGAAAAAATCATTCAGACTTTCATCACTACCACACCAATTTTTTAAATTAAAAGCTCTAAAAGAGAAACAGAAACCAGCTTATAATAATGATGTGTTGTGTTGAGAAACCACATCCTATCATTGGAGAATAATAGATAATATTTTGGCATAGAAAGTAGTGATGAAGAATATTGTACACTCACTCAGTTACATAGAATTAGATATATACAGAAAGTTTTTCAGACAGACCGTTCTGATTGATTACACCTTGGCATTTTAACTGCTATACTGCAGTTCTACTTTTTACAATCTCTTTTGTCTTGCAGCCCCCCCAACTAGGGGCATTAAGCAGGCTCAAGTCACTACTGCAAAATATTTACAAATCCAGATTTTTTCCTTTTTTCTTGACAAAGAGTTAAAGAATTAAGTTGGGAGACTAATATGAGCTCGAAATGGCCATATTAGTCTCCCAACTTAATTCTTTAACTCTTTGTCAAGAAAAAAAAAAGAAATCTGAATTAGATATATATATATATTTGAGGTTACTCTATTAACTGATTATTAACTACACATATTGGTTTCTGTATAGTGAACTGTCAGTTAAAATATTGTTACATGAATGCCTGAACATCAACACAAACGAATACTAGAAGATTTGCTGGTGATCTTAAGAAAAGTCTGGCTGTACCAGCTACTGATTTGTGCACTGATTGTACTATGTGCTCTTTGAAGCAGCTTCTCAATTCCTTTCCTGTTGTTAAAGGCATCATACATACAGTATACATTTGTATAATACTATGCTCAAAACTGATAGCTCAGATATCGTATGTTCTAATACTTTTAATATGTTTATTAAATGTTTTATTAATAATAAAAGTGATAGTTTATGATGCATTTTGTGGGAAAGGAAGAAAGGAGAAGAAAACTGTTTTTTGTATATGCCCAAATGAGTTCTCCCACACCAAAATCATACAGCCTTTTGATTTTCTTTCTTTTTTCCACTCTTACTTGTCTAAACTAAATTGTATTCCAATAATACACACACACACACACACACAGAGAGAGAGAGAGAGAGAGAGAGAGAGAGAGAGAGAGAGAGAGAGAGAGAGAGAGAGAGAGAGAGAGAGAGAGAGAGTGAGTGAGTGATATTTTGGATTACCCAAAGGTAGCTAATAAAATTTAAGAAATGTATAAATGCGATCACTGGGAAATTGCTAAGAAATAAACTTGCTGATCCAGAATTAATGTAATGTTCAAAAGCAATTTTGCAAAAATCTGTCTTTAGCGATTACTTTCTCATGGGTCAATGAGTTTCTGTTTTTCTGTTACTTAGCTGAGAAGTGCTTCACGTTTCTGCTTAGTAGAAAAGCTGCGTTTTTGTGAAGGATAAATTATAAAGTTAAATTAAATGGAACTACCTTAATCAGTTTATGTATATACTTCAGATAACACTGAATATGGAAATTTGTTATGTAACACATGTATTACATTTCTTACACACACACACACAAACACACACACACACACGTACACAAATACACAGTGTGTGTGTGTCGGTGTGTGTGTTCAATTTTGGAATGGAAGGGAAAGAAACTACAACCCCCCCCTCAAAAAAATGACATCTTAAGAAATCTATCACATGTCATCAGAAACACAATATTGCATTTACATAGCATCCTAATATGGATAGCTCCAGAAAATATACAGAGGCCTGCTGGAACAAGGGTTTAAGCATTATTGAGAAATTTTGTCAGACCACTAACCCAAAGCTCAGACTAAGCAGACCAACCTTCTATAGTAAGCCACATAGAAAGATTACTATGAAGCAAAAAAGTAAGAGTGGAAGGCCCAAAAGGGGAAATGGCAAAGCCTGAGGACATGAGCCTAAATTTCAGAAGAACAGGCTCTTTGGGAAGATCTTCATTCAAGTGGAATTATTTTTGCTTTTACATAATGAAAATCCCTAATTTGAATCTGGTGCACAACCCAGCACTAGAAAATATATAAATCTGTTCCCCAAAAGTATCCACTCTGATCAAAAAGATCCCAAATAGCTCAGATCTTTCATGAGTATAATCTTTGCTTGTCATTTTTATTTTGCCTAATAGGATAGCTCTGAATGTTAGATAATATACAGTATAGAGTTATCAACCAGACAGCCAAGGCATTTTCAGCAGTTATTCAATAGAAAGTATGTTAGCAGAGAAAGTGTCTTTTTTAGTCCCCACCATTTTATCTGATGCAGAGTTATCAGTTTTGATATCAGTCTATGGCAGATGTGAGCAACCTGTGGCAAGGGATGTCTTGCCAGTTCAAGAATCCTTTTTGGCCATCAGTGATGGTTTAAAACCAGCAGCTAAGCTGCCCACCATTTGAGATGGGAATCAAACATTCTAGCATAAACCTTGCAATAATCACCACCATTTTTCAGATATATCGCTCATTCTTACTGCCACAAACATGAATAAATGAATGAATATGCATACACAAACACACACACACACACAAAATAAAACCTAACCCAGCCCAGTTATGTGACAGGACTCTGAGATAATAGAATAACAGAGTTGGAAGGTACTTTGAAGGTCTTCTAGTGCAATCTCTAGATTGCACTAGATATGTTGTACTTAGATACGTTGTACTTAGACACTGCTCATTAGATACTTTGGCCACCCATGACTGATGTCACTACCTGATGTATGACAAAGCGATACACTTTTTTTTAAAAAAAAAAATCAGCAATAAAAAAATAACAATTAGCAGGAAATATTTCTTCAAACAAATCATATTAGCCAATGATTTTCTTAATTATTTTGAACATGCAAATTAAAGGCAGAGTACTTTTACAAAATACTGTGCAGCCACGTTAGAGATAAATAAAAGATGTTTCTCAACTGCATATAAATTAGTGAGTTGATGAATTAGGTGTTTAGAGGAAAGGCAAAACCCCCAGAGAGTCAGCACTCATTTTGTAATTTTGAAAGCTATAATGAAGTTCTCCATTTCACCAACTGTGTGAATAATGTGATGCTGTAGTAGCTGAATTGCAAAAAACATAGTGTGTCTTTTTTCATAATGGCTTAGTTTTAGAATTCATATGGTTGCAAATTTAAAACCAATTATATATTTATTTAAATTATAAGGCTATTCTATACTTCCGTGAGTGTAGGGAGCTTACAAATAAAAAGAAAACAATGCACATAAACACAACTATCCACAAGAACAGACAGCTAGTCTTAAATTAAACAAAACTAAACTTCCTAAAAGAGACTACCCAACCACCTTAACCCAAGGCCTTAACCCAAGAACAAACAGGTTTGAGTAATTTATAGAATGCCCTAAGGGTGGGGGTTCATGGGAGAATGTTGTTCCAGAGGCAACAAACAGCCATCAGAAGCAATGCCTGCACAAAAATGATGCATGGTCAATAGTTATCAAAACACATTGAGAGATCAAAGAGCACAAGGATGAATGTACAACTACTACCCCAGCTTCACTACAGGTAATCGGTGAGTGCAACCAGTGCAGGCTCCATACTAAATCTCAGCTTGAAACCTGACTGAAATGGAGCAGATAATCTTCCAGGAGACTGAAATGGGACAGATAAGCTTCCACATAGGAGAACAACCAATCAGAACAAAATTGAGCAGCCCATCTGCATTTTGAAGACAACAAGATTCACATTCTGGACAGAAAAGACTAGTGGTTTGAAATAGGGGTAAATGAGGCCATCTATGTATAGATGGGATTCAAATATATGTGAACAACTGGTTCTCTGTGTGGATGCCGCTTCCGGAAGTCCATTCTGGGCCTGGGCAACAAAAAATTAGCTACCAGTTCTGCCGAAGTAGTGCAAACTGGCTGAATCCCACCATTGCATCTATGTTAAAAATGAACAGCCCTCTCTCAACCGGGGATGGGGTGTGGGGTATGACACTATCTATCTTCTGTCTACAACACAGTCCTTTCAGCAGTCCCAAGAAGGTTCCACACCCATTTGCACTCTGATTCAGGTGACACTGAAGGTACAAGTAAATCCCCAAGTGGCCTCAATGACTCTTAGAGCACTAACAACCAACCTTCAAATAAGATGACTGCAAAGAAATAAATCCTGAGATCAACCCTGACTGCTCTATAGAAGGCCTGATCCTGAAGTTGAAACTCAAGTACTTTGGCCACCTAATGAGAAGGAAGGACTCACTGGAGAAGAGCCTAATGCTGGGAAAGATTGAGGGCAATAGAAGAAGAGGATGACAGAGAATGAGGTGGCTGGAAGGAGTCACTGAAGCAGTAGGCGTAAGCTTAAATGGACTCCAGAAGATGGTAGAGGACAGGAAGGCCTGGAGGAACGTTAGCCATGGGGTCGCGAAGGGTTGGACCCGACTTCGCAACTAACAACAACAAATTCTCCACCATTCAGTCAGAACTGAAAAAGCTTCTTGAATGAAAAGCAAAAGTTGTCAGGGGAAAAAAAACAAGAAAGTCTAGCTGCCTTTTGAAAAGCACTTTGGGACAACCATGACCTGGATGATTGAGAATCTCCATAGATAATCTTCCAGGGATGTCTAGACCTAAAGACCATCCATTTTCTCTAACACCTTTCCTAAAAAGGGGAGGTAGTTGCCCAAGGCTATTGGATCAGAGATGACTTCTTGAAGAGAGGGTGCACCATAGTTTATTTCAAGGCCAAGGGGGCCATCCACTCACTCAAAAGTCTAATACCATTGCATTAACCACAAATCACCTAACAAGTGATTTTAAAAATCCAGGATGGGCCTGGGACCTTTCCAAATATTGAAACTTCCATGAAGTTCCACCCCACACCTCTTAGATGATCTCCCCTTGAACCTAAACTCTCCATCAGCAGGGGATCAGGATCGTAGCTTTTTTCATGAGGACCAACTTACTTCTTTTAATATTATGAGAGTACAAAAGTTGGCTTGAATCTCAACATTAAGAAAACCAAAATCATGGCATCCGGCCCTCTCAATTCCTGGCAAATAGATAGGGAAGAAATGGAGGTAGTGACAGATTTTATTTTCCTGGGCTCCAAGATCACCTCAGATGGGGACTGCAGCCAAGAAATTAAAAGACACTTGCTCCTGGGGAGGAAAGCTATGGCAAATCTAGACAGCATACTAAAAAGCAGAGACATCACCCTGCCAACAAAAGTGCGTTTAGTCAAGGCCATGGTTTTCCCAGTTGCAATGTATGGATGTGAAAGTTGGACCATAAGAAAGGCTGAGTGCCCAAATTTATTTGGCAAGGAAAAAAAGCAAGGATTAAATTAAAATTACTGCAGGATTCGAAGGAAAGGGGTGGACTTGGCCTCCCTGACCTGGAAAAATATTATCAGGCCATAGTATTATTATGGGTGTGGGATTGGATATTATTGAAGAATAGGAGATTATTATGTCTGGAAGGTCATGATTTACAGATAGGATGGCATGCTATGCTATGGGATCAGAAATATAAAACACACAAATATTTTCGAAGGCATTACATCAGACGAGCTCTAATTGATGTATGGGTTAAAACTTGGCAACCAAATTATATTCAAGTCCCTGGCTGGATCTCAACGTTAGAAATACATATACACCCAAAATTTATACAATTAGGGAAGATTATAACATATAACATATAAAAATGTACTAGACGAGAAAGGAGAATTGAAACCCAGGAAAATTCTTCAAGACAAAGGGATAGAATTAGAATGGTGGGCATACCTTCAATTACAGGCGAGATATTGGAAAGATAAAAAAGAGTTAGGCATAAAAATAGAGCCAACAGGGCTGGACAAAATATTATTAGATACTGAGGATAAAATGATTAAAAAGCTATATCATTATTTGTTAGATCAGGCAATGTATGAGGAACAGGTAAAAGAAACCATGTTAACGTGGAGTAGGGATTTTGATCTCAACTTTGATCTGCACATCTGGCAAGAATTATGGGTAAGAAATAGAAGCTTACTTTGGCCACCTCCTACAAAGAAAATCTATACAAAATGTTCTATAGATGGCACTTCCCACCCACAAGATTAGCTAAAATGGGTCCAAATTTTTCTTCCATGTGCTGGAAATGTAAATTGGCAATAGGGACATATTACCATATGTGGTGGGAGTGCTCAAAAGCCTGTGACTTTTGGAATAAGATAAAAAAATGGCTGGAAGAAATATTAATGATAGAGGTAGAGTTAAAATCAGAACTCTTCTTATTAGGCATAACTACGCAGAAATACGATAAAGGGATATTTTACCTGATGTTACACATTCTCACGGCTGCTAGATTGGCGTATGCACAAAACTGGAGGAATAAAGAAATTCCAACAGAAGAAGAGATTTTATATAAAATTTTATCATGTGCTGATATGGATAGGCTCACAATGGAAATGAAGGACAAGACAGAGTCAGATTACTTTGAAATCTGGGACAAATTCTATTGTTGGTGCGAATCAAGGAGGACTGTTTGGGTTTTAAGCTAGTGTTAAGATAGAAATATATATAATTGTATGTTAGGATATAGAGAAATAAATTAGATACTGTATTGTATAGAAAAATATGTATATATAGAGATTAAGAATTATATGTATGAAGAGGAACAAATTGTTAGAAATATTTATACTGGAATGTTACGTTATGTCCATTTTTGTTTTAACTGTATTATAAATAAAAAACTTTAAAAAAAAGAAAAAGAAAAGAAAGGCTGAGCGCCAAAGAATTGAGGCCTTTGAACTATGGTGCTGGAGAAGACTCCTGTGAGTCCCTTGGACTGCAAGGCGTTCAAACCGGTCAGTCCTAGAAGAGATCAACCCCGACTGCTCTTTAGAGGGCCTAATGCTGGGAAAGATTGAGGGCAATAGAAGAAGGGGACGACAGAGAATGAGATGGCTGGATGGAGTCACTGAAGCAGTAGGCGTGAGCTTAAATGGACTCCAGAAGATGGTAGAGGACAGGAAGACCTGGAGGAACATTGTCCATGGGATCATGATGGGTCAGACACGACTTCGCAATTAACAACAACAACAAAAAGCTATAGCAGCAAAACAAAAAATGGGAATGGAGGCCAGTTGTCTGCTCTCCTCTGTTTGGAATTCTTGTATTGGCTGGCAGGAGAAGAGCTAATGGTCTCAAGCAAGAGGCTTTTATGGACACTCCTACAGAATTATAAATACCTTTTATGGATACTTCTATAGTAATACAAGAATGTTTCAGTGTATTGGGTTGATCACGCAAGGAAATAAACATGTAATAACTTCTTTGATGTTTGTCTGGCTTGTCTGTCATGTTAGGGTATTCAATTTCAAGAACAATTCTGCACAAAAAAGTTGAAAATCACACACAGGCATAATAGATCAATAGCATGCAGCGAACATATATTTCTTCACTTGGTTGTCACAGATTGATCAAAGCTGGTATGTTTTAGGGAACAAAGAAGGAAGTATGAGAAAAGAGGACTGTAACCTTGCTTCAAAGACATTTGTCAAAAAGTACAAGTGCGGCAGGCTAGCTAAAATGTATATACAATACATTACATATACAACATATTACTTATTTATATATTATGCATTTTAAAATAGTTTAATTATTTGAAGAGTAAGATTCTTAATTAAGATTCTCCTTATGGGAAATGTATCCATTTTTAATTTCCTTTTTCAAACAGAATTAAGTTTTGGTATTGTCTATAATATACTCTTTTTTTTCCTGAATCATTTTAATTTCTCTGTAGGAACATATCTGTACATTTCCTGCTTTAAATCCATTTATAGGCCAATTACTATGCAAATAACCTTCCCTTTCATATCTTTATGTTGAAATAATACAGTCCTCATTCTTCCAACGTTTATCACCTTTATGTAAAAAGAAAAAAGGTATTATGTGAAACAGTCATTTGAAGAGACTTCATTAAAAAAAAGCTTTGAGTCTTTAAACTTGAAATATTTTGACTCCGATCAAAACATATCTGCTGTTTTATAAATTTGGGTTTGTGGATTTATGATATTTAAATTTGACCTGTTCTATCATAATATATATGCCTTATGAATTTCAGAATTGTATGGGTTTCTGAGAGTTAGGAATCCTCAAGTGTTATTACTATTATTTGAACTCTATTTGAACTTTATAATTGCTCATTTTTATCTTTAAAATAATCACACTAAAGTCTGGCTGGGGTTTTGTGAAACAGAGATAGCATGCAACAAAGTTTTTGATACATAGTCCAGTAATGATTTTTCAGTATATTATTAAAGTCTCCTGCCTATGGTGTAAATAGGGCATACATTCCACAGAAGACATTCATATTTTGAGGGGAGAAAGAATGAATCATTTGACTAATGGTTAATGATCTATTTAATAGGTTGTTTTATATGGTTGTTATTGGGTTAAGTTTCACTGAGGCTATACTTAATAGCTATGAGAAAGTTTTGTATTAGTTAGCTTTAAGGAAAGTTTATATTTATATTTCAGTTGCTTTAGAGAAGTAAAGATTTGCCTGATTCAAGAGAGTAGATTGCTTAGATCTCCCCCGTTATTGTCTATAGCAAACTGCAACAATGTTGATATAACACACACAATGATGTAATTAAATAAATACCACATACTTGTGTCAGGATATCAGACCCAAATACATAAGTTGCAGTATTTATGAGTTTATATCATCACATCTAGGTCATAGATTGCCTTTCCTCTGTAAATGCTTTTTTTGTATGATTTTACAATGAACATTTTACCATGTATCTGAAAGTCAAGCTTTGAACTGTTTATTGCATGCAGACCTCTGATATAATCTTTATATCTTTATTTATTCTATGAATTTGATATTATTTATCACAGAATTTGACAGAATCTTAAGTTTTAATATGTTAGTAATGCTATTTTGGAATTGTCTGTTCTTGTACACCATCAATTTTTGTGCACATGCAGAAGATCAGAATAAATAAACTTCATGGAACTGTTAATTAACCAACCATGTTTGCAAATAGAATAGAACAAAATAGAACAGAATGGAGCGGAGCGGAGCAGAACGGAACAGAACAGAACAGAACAGAACAGAGCTGGAAGGGACCTTGGAGGTCTTCTAGTCCAGCCCTCTACTCGAGCAGGAGAACCTATACCATTTCAGACAAGTGACTGTCTAGTCTCTTCTTAAAAATCTCCAGTGATGGAGCGCCCACAATTTTTGAAGGCAAGCTGTTCCACTGGTTAATTGTCCTCACTGTTAGGAAGTTTCTCCTTAATTCCAGGTTGCTTCTCTTTGGTCAGTTTTCAACCATTATTTCTTGTCCTTCCCTCTGGTGCTTTGGAGAATAGTTTGATGCCCTCTTCTTTGTGGCAGCCTCTCTGTGGAATACTGCTATCATGTCACCCCTGTTTCTTCTCTTCTTTAGACTAGCCAAACCCAAGTCCTGCAGCCATTTTTGTATGTTTTAGTCTCCAGGCCTTTGATCATTTTACTTGCTCTTCTCTAAACTTTTTCCAAGGTCTCAATATCTTTTTTATACTATGGTGACCAAAATTGGTTGCAGTATTCCAGGTGTGGTCTTACTAAGGTTTTATAAAGTAGTACTAATACATGGTGTGATCTTAATTCTATGCCTCTGTTTATACAACCCAGGATTGTATTAGCTTTTTTGGCTGATGCTGCACACTGCTGGCTCATGGTCAAGTGAGAACTCCAAGGTCCCTCTCACAGTTACTGTCCTGGTGATTTATATTCATTCCAGGTTGGATAGGTGTTCTCTTATCATTTTCTTTCTTATTTTAATTTTTGTTTCTAGTTTGTCTTTTGCAAAGTGGAGCCAATCCACTACTGATGGATGGACAATTGAATGCATTACTGAAGGAGATTACTAGCAAGGAATATATATAGCGAGCAGCAATAACTATTGATCCCTTTAGTAGTATACTTATTTCCTTTTCTCTCTGGGAATACTTAAATTTAATTTCCTTGCAGTGTCTAACTCATTCTCAGTCAGAATCTAAACTTAAAGCTTTGCATCTATCAAAGTTGTACAAACTTTAAAAAGTAGTGGACAAGGATAGGGACTCAGGTTTTCGCTAATCATTCTTTCGCTAATCATTCTTTCGCTAATCATGACTATTTGAAGCTTTGTTAACAGTGATTTCTGAATACCAAGTCACTTATATGCTAGCTGTCCTAGATGATGTTTCAGGAGACCATAGTAGAAGTATTTTGATTTACTGCTCTGGCCTACATCAATTAGAGGAGTTACTACTACAAGTGAGATGACATAAACAGTACTCCCTCGATCTTCCTTTCTACACAGAGAAAATGCACCATTGTGATCAGATTAAACTGATTGAAATAGTAGACTTGAATGATAGTTCCTATCAGTTATATATGCAAATATATATGGAAATGTGTCCAGCAGATAGAAAGACATCTTGGTGGGAACCTTCTGCTATGTACTGATTCAAGCCCTATGAGAAACATATAGCTATAAATGAGAGCTGGGGTACCAATGTCATTTCAAATGCTACTGAACTGGAAAACATTGTTCAGCAACTAATTTGGCTAAAACTCCTGAGAGTCATAGTTACAACATTTAGAGAAAAGCAGTTTTCTCACCCTTCCCATACATGCTATGTCAGACACAGGAACCAAAAAGGACATTAGGCTCTTGGTGACTAAGGAACAAAAGCCAAAACTGAAGCAAAAGAGAATGAAAACTAATTATAAGGGGCTTCTTATCAGTCACTATAGATGGGATTTCTTTGGATCTGTAGCAGGAGACAAAATAATTAAGTTCACGCTTCATGTAACTAAATGTAATATTTATCATTCTCAACCTGATGCAAATTATATATTTTAAAGCAGGGGTCCCCAAACCCCGGGCCATCTCCCACTATCGGGCCGTGAACTGTTCAAAACCAGGCCACCTGAAGTGGTAGGTGAGTGCACGCGTACACATGCCCTCTTGCACAAGCAACGAGTGAGCTCGTGCATGCTTGCTCCATTTGGAGGATGGCCAAATGGAGCTGTGTGCATGCACTCGCTTGCCCAGCACTCGCGTGAAACCATCCCCTCTCCACCCCCCCACATACCAGTACCCAAAGCTGGAAAGATTGGGGAACACTGCTTTAAAGAACAGGTTGGATGCTAATATGTACTAAAAATTGTTATCTAGTGGAGGAACAACATACTGCAAAGTTTTTCTGAGATGAAATTAAAAAAATCACCTCTAACATCTTTGTTATGAAATACATTTATTGTAATAAAATACACCAGGTATAGGGTCTCCTGCTTCAGTAGCAGGTTGGATTAGAAGACCTCCAAGGTCCCTTCCAACTCTAATTATTCTATTATTCTGTTAATAATTATGTGTATATCACTACATTCAAAAGACTCTGAATGATTTACAATGAAAAAATATTTTATAATGAAAAAAAAAAACCTTCAGTGCTAACAAAAATAATCCAACAAACGTCATCTAATTAAATTGCTTACATAAATAAGAAAATAATAATTTTCTCAAGATATCCTCACCACTCTCAAAACCTGCCAAACGGAATGGTCTTAGAGGCTTTTATGAAAGGAAATTGGAGTGGCAGCTCTATATATTTTGGAGTAATATATGTAGGTAGCACAATAGGTACTGTGCAGTCTCCAGAGTAAACAGCTCTGGGGTAGGAATTCAAACTGAGAAGAGGATGAAATACTAAACCTCTCCCTATGATTGGTTCTCAAATCAAGGTAATCTAAGCTACCAAATCTTTCAAAACATGTGTTTGACATCCAAGATAGTGAAATGTGGCTTTCTCCTATGTGTGGTGGAGGAACAAAGAAGCACGTTGTGAAGCAAAGTTAAACTTTGGTAATGCCTTTCCGTTTTCAATGTCCTTCTCAGCTGCTCTTAGAGTTTGTGACTAATATAGTTCATATAATTCTGAAGTTACAAACTTAGCAATGGGAACTAACTTGGATATTTGATCCTATCAATTCTGCAGCTTTATGTGGTTATGTCCCAAAGGAAGGAAAACATTTACTGGATTGTATAAGTTTGAATATATGCATTTGGGTTGTTGTTTTTTTACAATTGCATTTGAAATAGCATAATAAAAATATTTATCAGCAGTAGATTAGTATATCATAGCAGGACAATGAATTTAGTTCAGCCATTTTTATAGCTTTTGAAATGAGTTTAAGCAATCCTCTATAGAGTTCAACGCGCATCATGAAGAATAAAGTAAAATTCAAGGATCAGCTTTTCATTTCATTATGTATTAAGTGGGATTTGCCTTGCAAGGATTTATAAAAATTAAAACAAACAGCAACTATCTATTTGGGACAAGTGCTTTGACAATTGAATTTAGAATGTTGCTTTTCTTTATAGAAAAGGCAAGAAATCTGTAAAATGACAGATACTATAACCACAGTTATACACAGACAATTAATATTTCTTTACAACGGTGTATCACTGGGTTTGCCATTGCCTTCTTTCAGGATGCTGTGGACATAATTTACTTGGACTTCAGTAAGACATTTGATAAAGTACATCACAACCTACTACTTGACAAGATAGAAAAATGTGGGGTAGACAGCATCACCACCAGATGGATCCGTAGCTGGCTGACCGGCCGTACTCAGCGAGTGGTCCTCAATGGAACCACATCTACATGGAGGGAAGTGTGTAGTGGGGTGCCCCAAGGCTCTGTTCTGGGCCCAGTGCTCTTCAACA
>NW_015389062.1:23857-54043 GCF_001527695.2 Protobothrops mucrosquamatus | reverse complement strand
TATTATTATTATTATTATTATTATTATTATTATTATTATTATTATTATTATTATTATTATTATTAAGTTGGGCACTGAATGTTACCTGAGTCTGACCCAGTTGGTGTTATTGGGAAAAAAAGATTATAGCTGAATTTTTCCTAATTGTACAGAAGATACTGATTCCAGAAGCAAATGTGTTTATAAATTCTGGCTATTAAGACTGGCAAACCAAAAGATGTAACAATAAGAAGTTTTTTTTTCTTTTTAATGTTGGTGGGGTTGAAGAGACTGATCCATATAGGTAAGCAACACCTTGCTAATCTTTTTTGGACTTAGAAAATAGAGAAAAAACAGAAAATTCCAGATTGATAAAGAAGAACATCAACAGCAAAATGGAAAAAAGTAATAGGATGATGCTTTATCTGTGAATTCATTATTTTATATTCTTGTCTAGTTCTGGAAGGACAGTTTGGGAATGATCAGGCTGCATGCATCAGGATTTATGTTTATGAATTACAATCCAGGATTATGAAAAACCCTAAACAATTCTGATTTAGGATCCAATCTGGGTCAGTCACCTGGCCAGTGGTTTTGTTTTCAGAGCTTTTGGATTTGTGCTGGAGCCCATTTTCAGGAAACTTCTCTTTAACAGAGCGTGTGCTGTTCTGTGTGTGGTATTTATATGGTATCTGTTTTATGGCCTTTTAGATGTTAATTGGGGTGTGTTAATGGCTGACTATTAAGTTATTGGCTGTCATTTGCTTGTGCTGCCAGCCTTCACTTTCTAAGTACTTGATAAGCTGGGGGTAAATCAGCACTCCTGTTGACTGATGAGTGGCCCGTTTCCCAGGCTTCAATCATTTCCCTGGCTGTTTTTGTGCCTGCTCATCCAACAATCTTAGTAGCTGCAAAATTGAATGTTTGTCCTTATTCATAGGATGAACCTTCCAATGAGTTCAGGTCTCCTCGTCTGATTGCTCACTTATGTTCTTGCAATCTGGAGGTTAGCTTCTTCCCCGTCTGTCCTATATAGTCACATGGGCAATCCATGCAGGAGATTCGGTAGATTACATTGGAAGTCTGATTTAACAGTTTGTGCTAGGGTGGCACATATATCCAGTATGAATCAAATATTCTTTTCCCATGTTTTCAGTGTTACATTTATATATATTTAAACAAGTAAGTCAATAGAATAGAATGCTTTAAAATAGCTTGTTTGAAAAAGGATTGAATATGGATAATGACTGAGATGTCCTCTGATAATTTCCTATAAAGTTTGTACAACTGAGAATGAATTCTAATAGGACAGTTTGGTTCCCTGGCATTTCTGCCTGAGGAATCAAAACACAAATTGCATAATTAGTTATTTCAATGTTGGAAAATTACAGGTTAACAGGTGCTAAAAATATACATTCAGATGCAGAGCTGCAGGTTTTTTTCTGGTCATTTTATTAAGAATGATTGTTTTTAAAGATAAATAGAAATGGCTTGGCCCTGGCAACATTAACTTTTTATGAGGTTTAAAATGAATCAAGTCCAAAATAAATAAATACATAAATAAATAGCAACCAAACTTCTTGAGGGGACAACTTGTAAATGGTTTCTAAGATATTTTATTAGATTATTTAGTTTGACTAAGGATATGCTAATTACCAAAAGGCATGCTTTGCTGAATTGATTTTTTATGGATTTTTAAATACAAAAAGAGATCAAACTAGATATACTTGTAGTTGAACATCTGGAGAGTACTTAGTAAATTTAACTGCTGGGAACTGGCACATATTTTTTTCTTTGAGTCTTTAAACTTTTCTTCCTGACCACTGACTGAAAAGTATAACAGCCTGAGGCGAAAATGCTACTGAAAGTTAGAAAGAAACCAATTGGCTTGTTTTACCTGATTCTGTTGAGAGAGTAGAGGAACCAGAACATTGGGAAAGGGGACAACCAATACCCGGAAGTGATGCCCCCCATTTCCTTTGCAGAATTGGGTGAACTTAGCAAATGACTATTTCCTGGTTGACTGAGTCACTGGACAGTGTGTGCTACGAAGGACAAGAGTTCATTAATTGGGAGAGAAGATGAATGGATGACCATGGCAAATGTATCCCACACTCAGTGTCCAACAACTTTATAGTATTATATAAGGAACGATTGCTGGAATTGGGAATGTCTAGTCTAATGAAGAGAAGGACGAGGGGTGACATGATAGCAGTGTTCCAATATCTCAGGGGCTGCCACAAAGAAGAGGGAGTCAAACTATTCTCCAAAGCACCCAAAGGCAGGACAAGAAGCAACGGATGGAAACTAACCAAAGAGAGAAGCAACCTAGAACTAAGGAGAAACTTTCTGACAGATAGAACAATCAATCAGTGGAACAACCTGCCTCCAGAAGCTGTGAATGCTCCAACACTGGAAGTTTTTAAGAAGAGACTGGACAGCTATTTGTCTGAAATGGTATAGTGTTTCCTGCCTGAGCAGGGGGTTGGACTAGATGACCTCCAAGGTTCCTTCCAACTTTATTATTATTATTGATCATCATACACTCAGCCAGATGTTCAGACTGGATTTGGCATTTTGTCTACCTATCGAGTCCTTACCAAGGACCTGGGATAGACAGATGTGGATGTTTGATGGTATTACAGATATCGTCGCAGGATGGAAGCAGTTCCTAGTAAGGCCGCCTTTTGCAATTGATTAATGGCGAATTTGTCAATGCCAATGGTGTTCAAGTGGTGCTCCAGTTGTTTTCGGATTGCACCCATGGCACCTATTACTATTGGTACTACCCTTGCTTGCTTTTGCCACAGTCTTTCTATTTGTAGGTCTTTGTATTTTGTTATCTTCTCCAGTTTTTTCTCATCTATTCTGCTGTCTCCAGGCACTGCCACGTCCACTATCCAGACTTTTTTGTCTTTCTTATCGACAATTGTTAAGTCTGGGATGTTATGTTGCAGGTGCTTGTCTGTTTGAATTCTGAAGTCCCAGAGCAGTTTAATTTTAATTTTAATTATTATTATTACTATTATTATTATTATTATTGTTGTTGTTGTTGTTATTATTATTATTATTATCATTACATATCTTGAAATGAATGACCTTCTTAGGCACATTAACTGTAACCAAGGCAGAAATATTCCACAGCAAGTTTGGAATCTCATACTGTACATCTGGTCCCAGAAGAAAGTATTGTGAAGAATGAGAATATGAGTATGTGTTAAGTATCTGGCATAGAAAGGAACAATTACCAATGTGGACTGAGTAAACAAGTTATGAATAACTGTTCACTATATTCAAGTAACCATGGAGTTTCACAACATTGACAGCATTTATTCACATAGCAAATCCTTATATATATTACAGCTATTGGCCTTCCTGGACTGTGCAGTACACATTAAGGAAGACAGAAGCCTTAACACTGAAGTTTACAGAAACCTCCCCCCCCATGGATCATTTTGATTCTCACCACCCACTGGAGCACAAAATGGGAATTATCAGAACCCTACACCACCGAGCTGAAGGTCTGCCTACCAGCAAAAATGGGAAAGAAAAAGAACTAAAACACATCAAAGAACGTGTAGCTACCTCAAGATGGCCTTCATCAAATCCCCAAAAAGACCCAGCAGGAGCTCCTCCATAACAGACAGAGAAGAAAACAATAAACGAAGAACATTGTCATTCCATACATTGAAGGATTATTGGACAAACTTAGGAGGATCTTCAGCCAACACAACATTTGTGTGCACTTCAAACCCATGAATACAATAAGGCAGAAGCTTGTTCATTTGTGACGGATGACACAAATAAACCTCCAAGTGGCCTCAATGACTCTCTAAAAGAATGCAAATGACCAATTGCTTGCACGGAATATAAATCCTTCCATTCCCCACCATCCAATCAGAACTGAAGAAGCTTCTTGGATGAGAAGTGAAAGGTCTTCAAAAAAAAAACCACAAGAAAGTCCAGTTGCCTGGTGAAAAAGCACCTTTGGGATTCAGCTGTTGTAGAGAAGCTGTTTTTATCAGCTTTCTTGCAGCAATCTGTATTTCATGCACTTAATGCATTTTTTTCCATGGCTTTCATCACTTGATTAGTCACATTTCAATGTATATTGTGTAACTGTTACAATTCATTAGGTTTATTTTGTCACTTGGGATGTGACTTGGGATATGACTAGTAATTATTGTTGACACCGCTGTAGTGAATATGCAGATGTCTAGTTAGCATGACCTGTTTTTCAGAAGCATGTGTTTTGTAATGGTTAACCAGGAAACTCTAAGGCAGTCAAGGAATCACAAATATCTGAAATGCTGCTGTTCTTTCCAGAGAAATGTACCTTATTATCCTAAAATTATTGTCATCTTTGTGTTCCTTGCCAGAACTCAAATACCTTGAGATTAGTTTGATCATGGAACAACACAGACAGATATTCTGCTACTATGACCCCAGTATTTGTCCATAGTTCTTCTCAGGATATTTTTTCCTAGTAATATTAATCATTAATTTTAATTTTAGGATTGAATTTAACTGTTAAATCTAGACTCAGGTTTTCTCCTCTTGTTACATCACATTGTTTCTTGTTTAGAAAATTGCCTCACTTCACAAAACTTACCAACTGATCAGGAATAAAAAAGGTAAGAAAATGGTGTCACTGCTAATTTAGAAAGGAAGCTTGTCCAGTTAGTTTCTTGTCCAGTTAGTACCAACAAACATTATCTTGTATTATTCTAGATGTAATGCCTTATTTATATCCAATGACAGTTTTAGATGTAATATAAAGTGTAAATAAGAAAGTGTCCAGCCAGTATTAATGATTCCATTTAACAGAATAACTCTGTATAGTGAAAACTCGTAAACGAATGCATATTAAAATCATCAATTATTATAAAGACAATACCTCTGACATTAAATACGTATGTTACACATAGCATAAACTAGGCTAAGAGAAAGCTGAAACATATGTTATAGAAATATAGAATCTCTGTTAAATAGGGAAAAGTCAATAACTAGCTATCCTATTGGATGATATATTGAATTGAATGAATATATTGAATATTGAGGTTGTTTGGCTGATGAAACCCAAAATTCCTGATCAAATTAAGACTGTATCTAATCCAGCTGCTTGCCCTTCCCTGCTTCATAGCAGCCAAACAAAGCTTCAAGGAAGTATTTCTCTTTGACAATACTTGACAATATCTTTTTGAAATTGTTTTATGAAGCAATGCTTCTAAAGCAAAAACAAAACAAAACCCTGCCACATTGATTCATTTCACATTTACTGTTTCACGCTTACTGAAAGTGACAGAAAAACCTTTTACATATGTGCAAAGCTTTTCCCACCTCCTGGAAATGTGGGAGAAGGATGCAAAGTGACTTGAAAAGCTTCAAGAAGGGCAATTGTGCTAACAATAACATTGACTCCATAACAAGAAGCAAGTACCTTCTTGCCACAAAGCACACCTTCCTTGAAGAGGCATAAATAAATATCCCCATGATTTCTAGACTAGGTAGTTCTTGTTGTGATGCCTCTAGAATCTGGTATTCAGCAACATATTGCCACTGGGTAAGCAAATTTCACTATTATAGTTCCCATTCAGCAAATGCCTAGAACCACAGAGCATTATGCACATTCTTAAATGCTAATTTTGATTGAAAAGGCCAATAGTGCCTCACCTTGCCATTTGGCTCTCTTTTACAATTTGCCATTATTGCTTCACCATTATCACTGCTGTCCTAATTGCTACTTTCTCCCCCTCTTAGCTTTCTTGACAGTTTCCCCAGTCCCCATCATTTAAGCCAGAGACAGGCAGCGTAAATAGTTGGGGCAGCCTGATCATCAGGCTTCCTGCCTCAGCTATTTATTAGATTATTTTAATTATTGAATAAATAAATAGGCTGCTGGCTGACAGCAAAACAAAATGTCAGCCACCCATAGGCTCTATTAAGCATCCTTAAAAAATAAAAATAGTGATTGGTTACAGTCTAGTTTTCTTTCTGAAAATGTACCCACTTCTCCAAATAGGATATGATAGGGGATTAAATGGAGTGTCATGGAACAAATTTGTCTGCTTATTTTCCAGTGAATATTTTTTGTCACTGACTATATTCACTATAGGGGTCATTTTGTGATCTTCTCCTTGCTGCCAGTTTGTGAGAGTCCCAGTGATTTGTTCCAAATGTCTTCATAGGGTTATCTACTTTGCATGCTTTCCCAGTCCTCTGATATAGCAAGAGTTCTCACTCACTGATAAAATACTGCGATTTTCCATCTCCCATTTTCTTAATTCTTGTTTGGCTTCTATAAACTGAGGAAAGAAGCAGGGGGAGAAGAGAAGAAGTCCTTGTATAAGCAGCCATTGTAGCCAGTTTTGACTGGACAAACGTTCTCCAACTAAGATCATGACTTAATAATTAATAATTGCACTTACTCTGGATGGTCAAATTTAAATCCTATAACCAATAGTGTTCCTTCATTAGATGATCAAGAATGAAAAACAAACAACAGGAAATCTTTTGTTTCGTATATATAGAACCATTTGGATTATCATTATGGATTGTTTTGCGGTTCCAGAATAAAAGGGACTTTCCATTCTGGGTTATATCAGCAGGGAGTTTGATTCCAATTTTGCTATGCATTCTACCAAATAAGAAATCAAAATTACGTAATTAGAAATATTTGTTTCTATTCATTCTTAATCAATGAGCTTTGTCTCTTTTCTAATCTTGTCAAAAGAATTATCTAACAACATGGTGCATAACTAATAGGGAAACTGTTGCTTTATTTTAGCTAATATTATCATTTATGAAACAGGGTTAAGCTTTCTGAGAAATATACTGCAGTCTTGAAATCTGATTACATTTACTCATAGGAACCCTTGTGATCTCACTCACTGAGTAATTTGATTATTGCATCCAATTACCACCAGGGAAATTTGGTGACAGAGCAAAGTGGATTTTTTGGTGGTTAGCAAGACTCCAGCATTTTTACTAATATACAGTCTTCTCTCTGTGCAATGCAGGAGTTCTTGTGTTGTGTTCATGATATTTTCTCATTACACAGAAAATTAAAACAAAGGATACTATGACATAGATTGCCTTGATAAAACAGGCATCTGCTTATTTTGAATCAGATCCAGTTTTGATTTTGCTATTATGCAAAAGTGTAACAACTTTTAAATCTCTCTCTCTCTCTCTCTCTCTCTCTCTCTCTCTCTCTCTCTCTCTCTCTCTCTCTCTCTCCCCTGCTCTCTTGCCATGTGTGTAAATTTTAGTGCAATTGTTAGATCTTGCAGAGAAATTTAAATTCCTTCCTTTATGGAGCAATGAAAATATAGTATCTGAGCATAGCAGACCACCCTTAAGTCATAAAAGATATATTTCCTATCTGCTAGGAAGAGGCTAAATTGACCAATATAGGGTAAAAGAATTGATTATGGGAAAAAGATACAGGCATCCATCCATCTCCTGCTATCTGATCATTATTTCCATGCATGATATGTATAAAGAATGGACAACCATTTTCTTTACAGTGATGTTTCCTTGGAGATGAAGCTGCATATCTGTGGCGGTTTACTGACGCTACATATGGATGAGACTAGAGGCCCCTATTTTTTCTCTCTATTTATTTTGCTACCCCTGTTTCAAGTTCCATTTCTTTTTCTGACTCTGTTTTCTCCTGCAAGAGAAGGGACAGATTCCACTCGCCTAGGGTTTTTTTTGGCGTGAAATGAAGTTGAGAGCCATTAGTGGCCCTTGGCTCACAAACTGTTCATTCTTGATCTGTAGGAGAAAATCTATATCAAAATGTATTAAAGGGTTTTTTTTTCCTTTTTTCTTTCAAAGGTGGCTATTTTACTTCAGTTGGAATGTTCATTAAAGTAACCTTTCACATCCAAATCCAGGTGGGAGGAATGATAAGCACTAGAATCACCAAAGTGCCCCAAATTAGTTTAATCTAATACTGTTTTATGCAGTTTCTGTGTGCTTTTGCTAGAAGAATTTTCCTAAATATTGACATATTTATTTATCATGCTTCTTCTATGAGTTGCTTCTCCTTGGTTGATACAAGTAGTGCATATACATGGAAAACAATGAAGGCAATGCATGGAGTTGGGGCATTTAGTATCTTGCTTATATGTAAAAACTAGACACATTTAAAAAGTTGTATTTCATCCTATGGGAACTGTTCAATATCACTATATGGGATGTAGCAATGCAATTAACAGTTAAATTAACCTTACTAAGTTGCCTTTAGATAGCTGTTAAACACTAAAGGTACTTTCTAAATGTTTCCTAAAAATGGAAAGAACCATACCTTTGAGAAAAATAATTGATTTTATATACATATACAGTATCCAGACATATATTCAGAATTTCTACAAGTGTATAAAAGAGAAGAGCAGGCACAAACTGTATCTAAGAATGCAGTACTACATTAAATAAATAATTGTTCTGGCTCTGTATTATAAACCAGCTTCGCATTCATAATAATTGTCCAATCTGAAACAAAACCACTGGGATGCATTTCCCTGCTTCTCTGTGTCTCTGTCATTAAGAGATCCCATATCAAATGCCAGCAATCTTGTTCTTTGGGACCCTGAAAATGAAAATGGAAGGAGGCCATGGAATCAGCAAAGCTCTCTGTGATTTCATACAAAATGTGCAATTGTTCATTGCGCAGAATTAGAGTTAATTAAACAATAGGGAATTGCATTGTGCTTTTTCCTCTTCAGTTATCAGAAATTAAAGATTTGCCAATGAATTTAGGTACTGGGTTTTTTCTTAAAGAAATTTCAGGCTAATTTAATGATGGATTTTTTTTTTAAAGTGCCAACTACCTCTTTACTGAGATTAAAATAGTTTACCATCTTTTATCCATTTCCCAGTCTCAGTGCTACAAAACTGATATTTGGAGATGATGCTAAACAGTGAAAGATTTAAAGTGCAGTAGTCATAATAGTCCAAATCCATCTGCTGCTTTTAAAAAAAACCATTTCATAAAGGAGCAAATAGCATTATCAAAATGGATTTCTCTTTTCCTTGGAATCTGCAATAATTAATACACAACTGCTGAAAGGAAAGTGAATGAGCCATGGTGGTGCAGTGGTTAGAATGCAGTATTGCAGGCTAATTCTACCGACTGCCAGCAGTTCAATTCTGACCAGCTCACGGATGACTAAGCCTTCTATCTTCCAAGGTCAGTGAAAAGAGGACCCAGATTTTTGGGGGCAATAGGCTGACTCTTTAAACCATTTAAAACAAGTTTTATTAATTTTCCAATTTTACAAAGCTCCAAGTGTTAAGAAAGCAACATGGTGATTGGGTAGTCCATAATCAAATAACAAGCTCTTTCATGCATATGTCAGGTTACATCATCAAAAATGTCCTCTATTTTTCCTCTCTATTTCCCTTAGTTATTATATCACATTCAAATTAATACATTGCTAGTTATAATTCAGTCAGTTTAAACATTTATCAATATATTTTGTCTTATACGCCTTCATATCCTGTTTTGAATTTTATCTAATTTCAGTTATAGTACTCCAGTTAACTTAATATCCATAGTCTTTAGATTTCGGGTGACCCAAAGTTCCCTTAGTTCATTACAAAATAATTGTCATATCTAAAATACATTCATTATTTACTCACATAGCTTCTTACTTTAATTCACAAACATATTCTATTTCTCATCCTAATACCTCATCCTTTACTAATAAGATAACCTTTATCATCTCAGTCCAAGTTCTGTATTATAATCCAAAACTATTATTCTAGTAACTATTTTTTTTATTTCCCGTATAAATCTAGATCCTAAATATTAAATCAATTAGTATATTTTAAGTTCTCCTTAGGCCATTGAGTGAGATTTTAAAGAGATTTTAAACTCTTCCATTATAGATCACATAAAAAAATCATTTTTAAGTCTAACTCTAGCTTTCTTTTTGTGCCAAGCAGGCTTCCATAGCAATGCCTCTAACTCCTCAGGTGGATCTCCCTTCACCCCTACACATATCATTTGGGTCAAGGGAGACCAGCTAGTTCAAAATGCGGCCGCG
The DNA here is from genome assembly GCF_001527695.2 of Protobothrops mucrosquamatus. NCBI lineage: Eukaryota > Metazoa > Chordata > Lepidosauria > Squamata > Viperidae > Protobothrops > Protobothrops mucrosquamatus. The sequence goes on along the minus strand of NW_015389062.1, from coordinate 44,009 downwards.
CGGGCGGTGTTGGGAGGGACTCGTCGCTCCCACATCACGCCGCTTTTGCGCGAGCTGCATTGGCTGCCGGTGGCCTTCCGGGTGCGCTTCAAGGTGCTGATTATTATCTTTAAAGCGCTCCATGGCATCGGACCTGGTTACCTTCGAGACCGCCTCCTGCCACAGATTACCCCCNTAGCGGGACTGGCCTGAGGGATTTTAAAGGGGGTTTTAATTACTTTTAAATTGGACATATTTAAATATTTCGTTTTAATCAAATTTTAATTAAGTATGTATATATGTTAGTATTTTATTCAATTGTCAGCCGCCCTGAGTCCGTAAGGAGAAGGGCGGGATATAAATGCAATTAATAAATAAATAAATAAATAAATAAACAATTATCAATTTTCTAAAGAAGCTGGTCCCTTCATAGTCATTAGATAATTCAGGTCTCCATATTTGGCTCAGTACATCTGTCGTCAGTTCAGTCTGGTTCTCTTCTTCTTCCGGTTTCAGCTGGTTTAAGTAGAAAGTCATGTTCAGTGTTATAGTTGTTGTTTGGTTGGTCTCACAAGTCTCCCAGTCAAAAAGAAATTCATTTGCTGTACCAAATTTCACCACAGGATGTCCTCAGTGACATGTACAGTCTTTCTCAAACTCAAATTAGGCTTTTATCCGGTTTGAAAAACTAACCTTTTTTTCCAGCTTAACAGACAAGTAAAGTAATAAGTCCCTGTAAGAAGAAGAACCTTTTGGGGCCCCAAATATCCAAAAATTGCAAATCCAATTATTTAATCGTTTAGATTAGTTCTTTTCCCCCCATAGCTTTATGTTCCCAGAATAGGCAGAAGCCGCCAAGTTAGAAAGGGGGGAAAATTTCCAAAGGCTTTTACAGGTAGTTGGGGTGCAAGAAAGGTAAGGTAAGTTTTCACCCAATTCCTCCACATTACTTTCATTGTGCTTGGTAGTGCTTTTAGCTTTCGGCTGGTAGGGCTTAGTGATCAGCCATGTTGGTGGCCGATCTTTTCTTCATCAGTCCAAAGGAGCTGCCTCGGATCAAACAGAAGGGCTGCTGCCCTTCTGCAATCTAGTGAGGGTCCTCCTCAGCAGTGGTCGCCCCTCCAGGGCAACTTTCGACCCTTTCCAGGGTCTTCCAACGAAGGGAAACCGGATGGCGGAGAGAGCGCTCTCCCCCCCACGTCCGCTGGCACCGCGATCTGGATCCGGAAGCCACTCTGTAAACCATTTAGAGAGCGCTGTAAAGCACTGTGAAACGGTATATAAGTCTAAGAGCTATTGCTATTAAACAAAAGATTTTATAATATATGTAATTGTAAGTGCAGGTTAGAGCATAGAAAGTACTTATTCCTTTATTTATTTAAACCTGACACTCAAACCCAACATTTCCTAAGCAGCATACATAGGGTGGGATTCTTTTTTTCTCACTAATACTGATAGGATGTGATGAGAGGTTATGACTGGCCAAAGTTACCCAATTTGCCACTTAATAATACAAAGATTTAAATGTGGGTCTTCCTATAATATATTAGCTATTACATTGCATGAGTCATTATATTACATTATATTTGCAAGGCTTGGTAGATAAATTAGGCAGAAAGACCCATTTTCCCAATCTTTTCTACCTGTACTGGACTGCATGTATCATAACGTTCAACTTCTTTAATTTGTACTATGATTAGGAAAGACTGAAGACCTTGGATCTGCAAAGCATATTTCCCAGTTTATGAGAATAAATGTGTGTATTTTGAAAAAAAGATTCTTATTAGTCAGAAAGATAATTCTTATTCTTATCAGCATATTGACTTGAAAACTGCACATGTTCATGCAGTGGCAATGCAAAATTGTTATTTTGAGGAGTTTGGTCACATATTTTGATTTATCCTTCATATTAAGATTTTTTTTAAAAAAAAATAAACAAACTATGAGAATTATAAGTGGATGTATTAAGCCATAAAAACTTGCTGACTTCCTGTTCTGAGCCAGATAGCAACACCAGCGTTATGAAAGCAAGATACACTAGTGCAAGAATACAGAAAAAATATGAACAACTCACTCCTATTGGTGCATGCTAACCTTCCTTGTTTATCAGCGGGAAGGTTCAAAGCTGCCCAACAACTTTAACATCCATTCCCAATAGAAAGCCAAATGGATTGCTGAATGCCCAGTTGTAAGAAGACATATCAATAACCTCATAAAAAAGGTGCCACGCTTTGAACTACCATGCCAGCAATGAATAAGATTCACAGCTCACAAGGCACCTGCTGGGACTCACTGTATAAATAGGGGACCATGTCTTCCCCTCAGTGGGACTTTGGGGTCTACATCATCATCATCATCATCATCATCATCATCATCATCATCATCATCATCATCATCATCATCATCATCATCATCATCATCATCACATCATCATCATCATAAAGTTGGGAGGGACCTTGGAGGTCATCGAGTCCAACCCCCTGCTCAGGCAGGAAACCCTACACCATTTCGGACAAATGGCTGTCCAGTCTCTTCTTAAAAACTTCCAGTGGTGGAGCATTCACCGCTTCTGGAGGCAGGTTGTTCCACTGGTTAATTGTTCTGTCAGGAAGTTTCTCCTTAGTTCTAGGCTGCTTCTCTCCTTGATTAGTTTCCATCCATTGCTTCTTGTCCTGCCCTCAGGCGCTTTGGAGAATAGCTTGACTCCCTCTTCTTTGTGGCAGCCCCTGAGATATTGGAACACTGCTATCATGTCCCCCCTCGTCCTTCTCATCATCAAACTGTAGATACCATTGTGACTAGCTGTAAGCTGAGGGCATATACTGGTTCAGTATCTGGTGTGTGTTTTTTCATGCTGGCTCAGGACTTCTGGGAGTTGAAGTCCACGAGTCATAAAAGAGCCAAGGTTGCCTATCCCTGGCCTAGACATTGGTATTTTAATATAGATTTTTTAAATATTTATATTTAATTGTGTTTTATTAGTCTAAGTGAAATGTTAATGTATACTGGAAGTCCATGTATGATATGCTATATGCTAAATAAACAAACAAACAAACAAACAAACAAACAAACAAACAAATAAATAAATAAATAAATAAGAAAACTCTAGAGGTTTAGAGCTGCTTGGGGTTTTTTTAAACTCTTATTTACTGAATAAAGCAGAAGAAGTGAACGGTAATCTTCACATAGCTTCAAAGTTTTTTCCACAATGAAAGTTTCACACTTTGAATTCCCATCCCATCATGTGCTATTCAGCCAAGATCAGGTCTTGCAGTCTCCTGACATAGCAGGACCATGAAGTCATGATGTCAGGCTTTGATAAAAACCTTCAGGTGGTTGTGTGTTCTGCATGAAACCTAGCATTAGATACTGTGGAGATTGGCAAGCCCTGGGGTATCCCTGCTATCATTATTATGTAGCTCCTGGCAGCCTGGAAGAGATTTGGGTATTATCTTCCTTGGAATGCATGCTTTTTATCTTATGCTTTTCAATTTATTCGCTTGAGCTGATAATAAAGCTTAAAATCCCTTTGTTTACTGTAGTGTTCATTGTCTTTGGATCTAGAAGAGCCAATTGCATGAGCACCTGGTCATTGCCCTGACACTTGGCACACAGTTCAAGTGCAGTTTAAATATCTTCAAATCATTTCAAAGTCTATGGGTCTCCTTCCATATTGTTAATAACTGTAAAAATTGCATGGATTGTGAAGTGTTCATAGACTCATTCAGGTATTCCCATTCAGATATTACAAAGAAATGCAAAGTTCACCATGTGAGTGATTGTAAGGCACTGCGACTTTAAAGAAAAACTATTGTCCCTGAGTAGGGCACAATCTTTAAGATAGGAAGCCTTCATATAACATCTGTATGCACATAAGCTTTCCCATGATCCTGGATCCACACTGTCAGAATTCCAACACTCATGGAAACCTTCACATACCCAGTTCTACAAACAAAGCCTCACCAGTAAAGAGAATGGATAACTGTTCTGCAAATGGGCTGTTATTTCATTCCATTTGATTGGAAATCTCATGCATAGCACCTACATTTTCCCTTGATAAATATTTCTGTAATTCTACTGGTGGAAGATAATCTATTTAAAAATTATCTGTGTCTCCAGAAACTAGGGCAGTGACTTACATCATGGTGCTTTGTGTGGAACAGCTGAGAGACACATGCTAATTTCACACTCATCAGAAGCTTTATAGAATTTATCACTAGGCAGCTTTCAAGCTGCAAGTCATCATTTGCATTGTGAATAATAGAATGAGGCCATAGTAACCAATGGTAACTTGTATAATAAGTATACAATGAAATCTGAGATTTAGAGTAAAATTAATTAGATGTTGACACTACAGAAACCTAGATTGAAGTTTCTGTCCAATACCACACACAATCTGGCCTTTAGAAGGAGAAAAGTCTCTTTTCACACTAAAAAAAATGCTGTCTGTGTGATCAAACATCACTGCAGTAATTAAAGGAATGAGAACAAAGCTGAGAGACATTTTACTTCCAAATTCTTTAACTGAGAACATTGAGTTTATTTTTAATTAAACATGAGACAATTTTAAGTCCTTCACAGAAAATACCCAGGTTGTTGGGATTATTGGAGTCAATAAAAGTGAGTATGTCTTGTTTCTAAAATGAAAGAATCACCTTTTCTGCCACCGGTTAATTTTTTATAGGAAGTCTAAAATTTGATGGAAAGGTTTAAGCAGATTTTCAGCAAGTGCTTTTTTCAAAGGAAAATGCATGCTGCTCAGTATTGAACTTATAAAAATCATGACCTTTAGTTTGGTTTGGTTTAGTTTAGTTTATTAAAATATGTGGTCATAGACCAAACATACAGAAATCAAATAAAATTAAAACAAAGTCCTTACATAGCATCCAATCAAAATTAATTCATGCCTATACCAGCTACACCTAGGGGTGTCAAACTGCCAGCCCGCAGGCCGGTTGCATCATGGTGAAGCTGCACCCACCCCAGCTCCGGCAGTGCAAAGAAGTCTGTCACGTGATGCAGCGAGTTTGACACCCGTGGTCTAAACGCTTCTAATTGTTGTAGTGATGGTACAAAATTTGGCTACAGTTATGAAGACTTCCTGATCCTGGTCATTTTGAAAGTAGAACATAATTGCTAAATGTGAGTGAACTCAAGTCTTTGTAATTAGAGCAGGAACGAACTCTACCTTTCAACAGTGATAGCTAGAACATTTCAGATCATAGTCCTTATGGCCTTTACATTACGTTATTTTGTTATCGTCCAGAGTTACTTGATTAAGATGTGTGGCCATACAAATTAGTTCAATAAATAAAGAAATGTTCCATAGAATATTGGGGATATATAAGAATGTTCGGCACTCAGGCTTGTCTGATAATTTAGCACATTAACAGACTAAGAATACATCAAGGGAAAACTAAGAAGCCTTTCGGTTCCTGCATCCAAGGCTGCATTTTTAATATGTGGATAATGTCACTGTACAGTTTAGTTACTAAGCGGCAGAAGGTATAGTTATATATGAGATGAATTTCGTACAGTGCCTTTTCTTGCTGGAGAGAAAGAATAATATTCATGCCTTACGAGTGGCTGTTTAGACTTCTGTGACAAATGTGGAGCAAAAAGCCCAACTGTTATGTCTTTTCAGAGCCTAGGAAAGAGGATAGTATCTTAGAAAAATTACTAGCTCTGAACACCTGCATATTTTTCCATTACAGGAAAAATTGATAAACAACTCCCAGGTCCATCAAAATATAGCAATAGCACGTAGACTTATATACCTCTTCACAGGGCTTTACAGCCCTCTCTAAGTGGTTTACAGAGTCAGCATATTGTCCCCATCAATCTGGGTCCTAGGAAGGATGTGAATCAACCTTGAGCTGGTTAGGATCGAACTGGCAGTGAGCAGTGAGTTAGCCTGCAATACTGCATTCTAACCACTGTGCCACCTCGGTTCATGTAGAAATTGTGTCCTAGCAAGCTCAGAAATAAATGGGGTGCTGAAGAGAAAGTATCCAGTTTTCTTCTCTTCCTTAAATCCTTAGCAAAAGACAATTTTAACTATAAGTTTAAAAACTTATTTTTTTTAGCGGGCAGCAAAAAGGTGATTAAAACTTTGATTTTAGAAAGTTACAAATGGACTAAAGGTCCACATAAATTTGAAATAGGATTTTGGAATTAGTTATAAAGAATCCTGCCTTCTTTTGCTTTAATTTTTTCCCCAAGAAAAATAATAAGATAACTGTCAAGGTTCTGACTGATGAACCCAATTGAGTAAGACTCTTGAGACGATCCAATCTCTCAGAGCAAAACTTCATTGAGTACATCATTTTGGCACAGATGAAAGCAAAACCGGTTCTGGTTATTTCCCATGCAAACCACTATAATTAAAATATAGAACTCTCCCTTCCCCTTATTAGTGCAGGTATCATAGTTCAATTGAGTGTCAAAATATTGTTATGAGAAAGTGTCTCTGTGAGTTTGCAAACACCTGCTGAAATGTCCTTGGTTCACACTGGCTGACTTCTCATTATCTGGAGCCTGCATTCCATTTCCCCCTCCCTCCTAATGCGTTGGCAAGCTGAGAAGCAATAATGGTGGCAACATCATATGCATGCTTCAAGCTTGAAAATAAGATTTTAAAATTGGTCATTACTGGGAACTAATGATTACACTTAAAAAAGAATACATAAACGTGACTTACAATTACAGAATGACTGACTCAAATGTGGATCTACCAAGTCCTAATCAAACATTTTAACCAGTATTGAATTAGCAGTGCACCCTCCAGAGCCTATCTAAAGGGGAGATCCAATGGAACCACTCATTCTTTGACCATTGTCCACACTCCATAAATATATGAATAGCTTGCATCTCACTGTTATCAGCAGGAGAGTTCAGCAGCATCTGCCAGAAATACTGCCTTTACCGCAGCCAAATTTACCTCTGCCATAGCATAGTAGTCACCACTGATGAAGATCAGGATGGGCAGCTGATGTAGAAGGGTTAGTGAGAGCAGTGCAGAATGCTGGGCTCCATTAAGGGCAGCCTCTATTGTAGCTGAATCAATAGAGCTGCACAGGTACCATGTTATAGCTGGGATGTGACCGTCATCATACTGTGCTACATCTAGTTGCAAAGGGACAACTATACACAGTTTAGAGCAGTGGTTCTCAACCTTTTTAATGCTGCGACCGCCAACCAGTCATAAGTCGAGGACTAAACCGGTCGTAAGTCGAGGACTAAACCGGTCGTAAGTCGAGGACTAAACCAGTCGTAAGTCGAGGACTAAACCGGTCGTAAGTCGAGGACTACCCAACCAGTCGTAAGTTGAGGACTTTCCCTGCCCGGGAGTGCCGCGCATGCGTGGTTCCGCCCCCTGCGCCGGCCGAGGCGTAGCTGGCAAGCAGCAGAGATGGAGCAGGCCGACCACCAGCTGACCCAGCCCAAGAGAGGTAAGGCACCCGCCGGAAAAGGGGAAAAAATGGCGGACAGCCTTGCTTGGCGACCCCCGTGAAATGGTCAATCAACCCCAAATGGGGTCACGACCCATAGGTTGAGAACCGCTGGTTTAGAGAAAGAAGGAAAACAACTCATCTTCTTCCTTTCAAAGAAATCATAAAAAAGAGTGAGGTCAGAACCAACTTATATACACACCTAGAATTGAGATATGTTTAATTGTTCCTTGGTGAGGACACGCTCAGTGAACCTCCGCAAAGACATGCTCTGATGGTAGAAGATGTTTTGCCAGAGGCAGGAGGTAGCTCATCTTTCTCATGTTCAATAGGGTTAAAAATATGCTTTCTCAAAGAAAGAGCTCGGCCAGAAGCTGTTCCTACAACACCACTGAGAAAAGAATGAGATGATTTCTACTGTAAGAGTGGTAAGTGTTGTAACCACATGGTTGTGGGCAATATTTTACCCTACATTCTAAAAGAAATTATTGGGTCTTTTATTTGCAATGTCTTGCTGGTTCTCCCAGTACTGAATTAATGCTGCAGGGAAAGGGTTATTGAATGTCTGTGAATCTCAACATCTGCAACGGAATAGTAGAAACTATGATCATCTTCAGCTCAAATATGTATGTGTAAGATTATGCCCTTAACTTTCAAGTAAATATATTTCATTTGGTATCCATTTGTTCAGAAGAAACTAAACAAAAATAAATCTTTTAGCAAATATTTTAGGGTGAAGAGCAAGTGAAATATATTGCCAAAAGATTTTATAATTACAGCTCTATCTAGAAGCAAGCTTATGTCTTTTAATTGTTAACAGCCGTTGGTTTAATATACATGGTTTTTTCCCCCTATAAAATGGGTTAGCAAAGAAAAATGATGGAAATAATTTACTTTAAAATGGCTTTTTCTTATTTTTATGAAGTTAATTGCTATATTGTGGTAGAAAACTTTTGATATTTGTAAATCCCTAGTTTTACATGTGTATAAGCTTTCAATCAAAACCTGTACATTCTCAGCTCAGTCATAACCACTGTCAGAACCCATATCTATCTGAATTCATACTTCTCTTGCTCTCTTTCTCTCTCCCAAATTCCATTCTCTTCTCTCCCTGGGTTCTGCCATACTCCTAGAGGGGAGGAGGGGAGGATTGCGGGTTTATTGCCTTAGCTTCCTCTATCGCTACAATGTAACACTTTGCTTTCCTGCATTCTTTCTCTATTGCTACAATGTAACACTTCGCTTTCCTGCACTATTTATCTCTGTACTTCTTCTCCCTAAACTGTCAGCTAGCAAAGGGGGAGGAAGAAAGAAATACAACCTCCAGAGCCCGGCTTATCTCTCCGCTCTCAAGAGAAAGTGCGAAGAGTCGTCTAAACATCACTGCTATGACCAGAGCTGGCCCGATGTTATCTCCCCTTTCCCATGATGGACTTAAAACCTGGGGATTGGCCAGTTTGAACCATCTGGATGAACTATGGGGTGGGGTTTGCTTGGGGACATTTTAACCTATTGATCTGTAAGGGAGCCCTTCAGATCCTGTCTAGTATGCCTGCTACCAGCTTCTCCTAATAAAAGTTCCTTTTGGAAGAGCTTGCTTCCATGAGTTCTGCTTTCTTGGGATGAGGTATTGAAGTGGGCCCTGACAACCACTGAATTTTCATATTTTAGTCTTAACTAGTGTGAAAAAGAAAAAAAGAGACTCAATCAAAAGTAATCTGAATGGAAATGGAACAGCTGTTAGGTAGGAGACAGAATGAAAGAGCTGAGAAAAGTTCTTCCACTCTGACTTATTACAGCTGTCCAAACATGAGATGCTTGATCCTGTTACCAGAACTGAAGGCTTGACAGGCAAAATATATGCTCTACCACAGAGGCCCCCAACCCATGGGCTACGGCCAACTACTGGGCAGTGGCCTCTTGGCTGCCGGGCTGCATGAGTAGCTGGGCAGTGCATGCGCATGTGCATGTGCTCAACCCCCTCGTTCCACCATTGATGCGAGTGTTGTGCAGGTAGTGGCAGCGCTGCTAGTATCATGTGGGCGGCGGCATTGCCACAGACCTTGTACTGGGGTGGCAGCACTGCAAGTGGCAGGTGGGCAGTAGCGCGCCACACGCAGGTGGCGGCATTGCCATGAAACTTGCACAGGCGGTGGTAGGTGGGTGGCAGTGCGAGCCTTGTGCGGGGGCGGGGGCAAGAGCCTCGCACCGGGGCGGCATCACTGCGGGTTGCAGTGTGATCCTTGCACGGGGTGGTGGTGCGGTCCCCATGCAGGGGGCAGCATGATCCTCACGCCGGGATATTTAACACACCAGGATATTTAACACCTTTAGGTACAATCTGCAACTTATTAATGCTTTTTAATTTAAATATGCACAGTTACATCTGTATACCTGTTCAGTTTCTGCATCCATTTAATCATACTGTCTTTAACTTGTTCAGATTCTGAATCAGACATCCTTAAAACAGAATCTCTTGGTTGAGATGAGTGGCTATAGAAACTGAATAAAGCAAGCAAACAAACAAATAAATAAATAAATTGCAGAAGGGAGAAAACTGTACATGAAATATGTAGTTCAATTGCTTCTTCGTATTTCCTGTAGTTTTTCAGAATAAAAGTGCTAAACAGAAATAAAGGTTTGCACACAATGTGAAACTTTACCCATCACGGTTTTATTTCAAAATGCCCCCTCCCCCCATGGAAAAGTATTCCAATTGTACCAAATTCTATTCTACTAGAGATCTATTCTACAATTTATGATTTAGTCAGGATTGCACCAGATTATGCAGATAAATTCTGGCAAAATAATTCATCCTATGGTTATTTTGTCTCTAGTTCTGAAGTATCTATTCTTTCCTAAGTATTTAGAACAAGCCATAGCAATGTCGTACATCATGATCTCATCACACAAATGATACATTTCTCCATGTCGTTTCTTCACCTTTGCCCTCCAACCTGATACATATGTAATTTTGTTTGCTTATAATCATGAATATTCATGGGAGAAAGACATCTCCATGTTCTCCAACACCATTTTAGGTGTTATTCAGTCTCTCTCTCTCTCTGTGTGTGTGTGTGTGTGTGTGTGTGTGTGTGTGTGTGTGAGAGAGAGAGAGAGAGAGAGAGAGAGAGAGAGAGAGAGAGAGCAGAGAGCTATTACTAAAGTGAGTATTAGAGATAGCAACCACATGTTTCAGTGTTATTCAGTATTCTCAAATCATAGGTGTTTGGCTCATCAGATAAGCACTTTAAATAAACTGTGGTTTGTTTGTTTTTTGCTATCAGTCGATGTGGACATATTACTTTATCCTTCACCTTGGTTAATAAATTGGAAAAGTGATGGAAAATTTTAGAATTATTACTGTTTGATTTCCAGAAAAACAAAGACTCTAATTAAAAAAAGTATTCAATCATAACAACTGACCTTCCAAAAGCTTCCTTTTTTGGCCCTACTTTTCTTATAAAAAAAAGGGAAATAAAGAAGAAGTTGTCAAAAGACAATGTAAAGGTTTGTGAAAATGAACTTGAAAGACATGGGGAAAAGATACTGGCTAGGAAATGATCAAACAAAGGGAGACGGAGTGGAGGAGTCTACAGTTGCTTAGCATTCAGAAAAAATATACCTGCCCTAATGCATTAGAGATAGTTATATAGTAAGTGCCAGTTGGAGATCTGTACTTTCATTCATGCACGATTCTGTTAATGTAACCTTGCAGTAAAGTAGAGTTAGCTCCTCTGGTCATGTTTCCTATCTGGTTTACCTGAGGTGGCTGACAATAATAGATAAATGTTTGCACAGACCATCAGCTAGTTTCCTCCAATACAATTTATTGGATCCTAGACATGTAAATGTGTTCTGAGATTTAATTTTCCTAATATCATCTCTACAATTCAAGTTATCTATTATTTCTGAGAAATTCTGGAATACTATTGAAGTGCTACACTATTAAAGCAGAACAAATGTATTCCTGTCTTCAAAAAGGGGTAAAATGTAGGGCCTAATTAGGTTATATCATCCTATATCTAGGAAGATTCTGGGCTAGGTTATAAAGAAAGCAATCTTAAAAAAATTAAAAGCAATGCAATAATTACCAGGTATTAATGTAGATTTGTCAAGAATAAGTAGACTGTCCTTATGTTAGTTTTTAATTTGGTAATTTCTTTAGTAGATTGGGGGAATACTATAGAGCAGAGGTGTCAAACTGCTGGCCTGCAGGCCGGTTGCATCATACGGAGACCACACCCACCCCAGCTCCGGCAATGTAAAAAATGTCGCGATACATCATGACATGTCACGTAACGTGGCGAGTTTTACACTTATGCTATAGAGATAAAATTTCAGTGACATATTTGATAAAGCAGTCAGTGGTATACTGATTAACAAGCTGATTAACTAGGCTGGTGGCATGAAAATTATATATACATATACATGTACACACATGTATGTATGTATGTATGTATGTATGTATGTATGTATGTATGTAAAGGTTTCCCCAGACCAGTTGATTCTGACTCTAGAGGACAATGCTCATGTCCATTTCTTAGCCAAGGGATCCAGCATTGTCTGAAAATGCTTCTATGGTCATGTGGCTGGCATGACTATATGCCGAGGTGCACAGAATGCTGTTACCATATGTAGAATAGACTAGACTAGACTAGACTAGACTAGACTAGACTAGACTAGAATAGAATAGAATAGAATAGAATAGAATAGAATAGCTTTATTGTCATTATGTAACTCACAACTAAATTAAATGCTGTCCACAGTGCACACTACACACAAGTAAAAACTTAGGGGACTGGAGGCTAAAGCATATAAGGAACGGCTGCTGGAATTGGGTATGTCTAGTTTAATGAAGAGAAAAACGAGGGGAGACATGATAGCAGTGTTCCAGTATCTCAGGGGCTGCCACAAAGAAGAGGGAGTGAAACTATTTTCCAAGGTGCCTGAAGGCAGGACAAGAAGCAATGGATGGAAACTAATCAAGGAGAGAAGCAACCTAGAACTAAGGAGAAACTTCCTGACAGTTAGAACAATTAACCAGTGGAACAACCTGCCTCCAGAAGTGGTGAATGCTCCAACACTGGAAGTTTTTAAGAAGAGACTAGACAGCCATTTGTCCGAAATGGTGTAGGGTGTACACCAGGGGGTTGGACCAGATGACCTCCAAGTCCCTTCCAACTTTATTATTATTATTATTATTATTATTATTATTATTATTATTATTATTATTATTATTATTATTATTATTATTATTATTATTATTATTATTATTATTACAAATAAGAACATACATTATATACAAACGTTCTTCACATTCTATTCACCACTACACTGCCCCTAACATTGCACTTCAATGTTGCACTATACAGTGGTATGTAATATGGTTATAGCTCTGGGATAAAAACTATTTTTCAGCCTATTTGCCTTTGTTTTTATTATCCTGTACCGTCTGCCAGATGGTAATACTTTAAAAAAAGAATATCTGGGATGAGATGAGTCTTTAAGAATATTTTGAGCTTTCCTAAAACAGCAGGAACTGTACAGTTTGTCTGGGGGGGGGGAAGGAGAGGACAGCCAATAATCCTCTGGGTGATGGTAATGACCCTCTGGAGCACCTTCCTATCTGCTACTGTGCAGCAAGCAAACCACACACAAATGCAATAGGTTAGAATGCTCTCTATAGAGCAAAAGTAGAAGACCACCAGCAGTTTTTCATTCAGTTGTTGTTTCCTGAGAAGTCTCAAGAAATATAATCTCTGCTGGGCCTTCTTAACCAGTGCTATAACATGAGCACTCCAGGTCAGGTCCTCCTTTATGGTAACACCCAGAAACCTAAAGCTTGTCACCCGCTCCACACAGTCTCCACTGATGATCAAGGGCTGAATGTCTGATCTATTCCTCTTGTAATCTACTATAAGCTCCGTGGTCTTAGTTGTGCTGAGAACCAAATTATTGTCTTTGCATCACAAGAGCAACAGCTCCAGCTCATCCCGGTAGGCAGACTCATCCCCCTTGGAGATTAGCCCCACCATTGTTGTATTATCCGCAAATTTAATAATAATATTGCTGGGATGAATGGGGGTGCAGTCAAAAGTGTAGAGGGTGTAAAGTAGGGGGCTCAACACACAGCTCTGAGGGAAGCCCGTATTAAGAATAAGGGCTGAAGAGATATAATTGCCTAATCTAACCCTCTGAGAACAGCCAGACAGGAACTTCATAATCCAAAGGCAGATTGAATGAGAAAGTCTGAGGTTGACAAGTTTAGACACCAGTGTGTATGAAAGAACTGTGTTAAAATGCAGAACTAAAATCCACAAAGAGCACCCTTACATAGGTCCCCCGCTGCTCTAGATGAGTCAGAGCAGTATGCAGAGTGATGGCTATGGCGTCCTCTGTGGATCTGTGTATGTATATATGTATGTATATAAATGTATATATGCATGTGTATGTGTGTATGTATGTATGTATGTATGTATGTATGTATGTGTCAAAAACCATATTTAGAGAAGGCTCATCAAGGTTTCCTCTTCATATTGAAGAATAATATCAAGTAAGGTGCCACTGAGATCAGCCCTGGATTTTGCTGATATATAGGTTTGTTGTTATAGAAATGGCTAGTATACATTATTATATAAAAGTAAAAAGTTGAGGTTATATGTTATTACCTTATTCTAGGGCATCAAAAAGAATCAGAAGTCAATGCTTTTCTCTTTCTTTTCCCTTTTATCCTATATTTTTTCCTTTCTCCCTTCTCCTGCCCTTTTTTTCCATTGTTCTCCTTTTTTCTTTGTATTTATGTATTTTGTATTTTGATAAACTAATAAAACATGTGTAACTATCAAAAATAGATGAATATTATTTTTAAAAAATCTAGTCCCCCCCCCCCCCAAAAAAAGCAACATTGGCAAATGTTGTAGAAGAAAAAGAAGAAAAAATAATAATGGAATAAGAAAAAGAAAAATGGAAACTTGGACAAATAAGCAAACAGTTGGAAACAAGACCAAGCAAGAATGGGGTTGATGGAAATATAAATTGGGCTATTTGTGAGACAGAACTCTGTTCTGCCTACAGCTACCCCCCCACACACATACAAACAGAGAGAGAGAGACGAGAGAGAGAGAGAGAGAGAGACGAGAGAGAGAGACAGAGAGAGAGAGAGACAGAGAGAGAGAGAGAGAGAGAGAGAGAGAGAGAGAGAGAGAGAGAGAGAGAGAGAGAGAGAGAGAGAGAGAGAGAGAGAGAGAGAGAGAGAGGGTGGGAAGGAACTGTGCAACAAATAATTTCAGTGATAGCAAATATATATCAGTGTTTCCATCCCCAACAGTCTTATCTCCCATCTGGATAACAGATTGCAAGGATGAATCTGATTTTCATTTGGACCTATCAGTTCCTGCATCATACATAATATGAGTAAGTGCCAACTTAAAACCCTTTTGATGCACATATCACATCCTGTCCTTTCCAACTCCCAAACTCCATTCAGTTAGTAGATCTCTATGAATAATGATAAACTACTGATAAGCTACGTTAGGCACTCCTATTCTGCCTCAACTGAAACAAAAATCACCAACTGTATTGTGTGTAACATACATATAATGTTCCTTATAGTTCAGAGTAGAGGGAATCACACACACATCTTAAACCAAATAATATCCCTACTCCAATCCCTACTCCAAACAACAGATAACAGCAATTATTTTCCATAGTCTGATTTTCCTACTTCTTTTCAATTCTAATGATAAGAATATCCCTGTTCAAATGATGTCTTTCATGAAGATTTCAACAGGGAAGAGTGTGAGCAGCCCCTCCTCTCCCAAGCCACAACTGGTGACATCAGTGAAGAGCTGGTCTCCATGGGTGCAGCATAGCTGCCTGCAGCAAAGATAATGAAAGATCTCACGTGGAAGTCCAGGTGCAACACATGTTCCCTGCTGCGGATGCCAGGGCAACCTGAGGCGTGGGGGACTGATTCCTGCTCTTCATATGCTCCAATCTAATTCCGATGATACCACGCGACAGATCTATTGTTCTAAGTTCTTTTTAAAAGACAAAGGCTGAGTGGATGATAAACCGATAAGAGTCTCTATTTGATTTTCATTCTTATTTCAGAAAGAGTATCTTTACTTATAAAGATATTCTTTCTGAAATAAAAATGAAAGTCAAATTTCCAAAAATGCATCCATTTTTATTATATTTGCATATCTATGTTGTTACTCTTGCCCTTAGTTTTCAAATATTCTCTTAAGTGATTGTTTTGCCCCAGGTTCCATTTCAATTTTTATCCTTAATGTAGAGACTGCAAATTATTTGCCCGAAAAGGTTTCAGAGTTTTAGTGCCCCCTCTTTGTTTTAGAGGACAATAGAGTGCAATTTTAACAGCATAAACATGAGGCTGACTGCCACTGAGATGCCCAACTTTTCAAATACTATTAAGATAGGGGTGATATGTAAAACAGGCAAACATTGATTCTGATGATAATTGAGGGAGCACCCTTCTCTATTCATTTTCATTTTAGAGAATGTGTGATATTTATATGTACTAACCTCTGTCCTCTGGATAGATTGATAGAGTGGTGATATAGAGTATCATCATCACCATCACCATCATCATCACCATCATCATCATCATCATCATCATCATCATCATCATCATCATCATCATCATCATCCTGACAGTATAAGCATTGTTACTGCAACTGTCATGATTATTGCTTACTACAATGGTTATAAGAGAATAATAGTTTGGCCATATCTTGCTCCTAATTCCAACTCCAGTGGGTATTTTTTCTCATTCATTAATAAGGCAAATGCTTCAATTAATTTTAACTTTGGTCAGTTTTTTTCTAATTCCTGCATTGTGAGAAACCATCAGTGTGGTTAGCTATTCAATATGTTGTGTGAACCAAGATATTTGGTCAATTCAGTAGAATCAAATTAAAATTGGCCAAGTTTAACTGTGTTTTGCAAATACAGCCCATGACATGATTCACATACTAATTTGCCTGTCCTGGCAGATAGAGAGGAACATTTTTTAAAAATCCATGAAATAAATCCCCCCATCTCATTTTGTCCCAAAGGTAGTTTTTCAAAAGGCAACTAGGTTTTCTTTGTTTTTCTTGAAAAACGTCCAAGAAGCTTCTTCAGTTCTGAATGAACGGTGGAGAATGGAAGGAGTTATATTCCTTGCAGTCATCTGGTCGTTAGCACTCTTTCTGAGAGTCGTGGAGGCCATTTGGAGGTTTATCAGTGCCCTCAGTGTCACCTGAATAGCGCAAATGAGTGTGGAGCTTTCTTGAACTGCTGAAAGGACTGTTGTAACAACACAGTCCTTTCAGCAGCTTGCAACACAGTCCTTTCAGCAGTTCCAACAAGGTTCAACACCCATTTGTGCTATTCAGGTGACACTGAGGACACCGATAAACCTCCAAATGGCCTCACGACTCTCAGAAAGAGTGCTAACGACCAGATGACTGCAAGGAACATAACTCCTTCCATTCGCCACCATTCATTCAGAACTGAAGAAGCTTCTTGGATGAGAAGCAAAATGTCTTCAAAGAAAAACAAAGAAAGTCCAGTTGCCTTTGAAAAAGCACCTTTGGGACAACCATGACCTGGATGATTGAGAATCTCCATAGACACCCATCTCACATTGTATTAATTATCTGGTTGCTTTTCAGGCTGGGTTGAATCTAGGATAGCATAATATAGAGATAGCAGTGGTCATGCTTATAGATGATCTTTGGAGGGCTCAGGACTTGAGTTGTGTAACTCTCCTGACTATCCTGGATCTCACAGTGGCTTTCAATACCATCAACCATGCTATCCTTTTGAACTGTCTTGGGGACTTGGATTGGGAGGCATTGCTTTGTGGTTGATTTCCTCCTTTCTATGTGTCTGGTTTCAGTTGATATTATTGGTGGCAGGCTCCTGCCATGAGAGGTTCCTCGGGACCTGACTCTCTCTCTCCTCTCTTCTTTAAAATTTAAATGAAACCGTTGGGTGAGGTTATTCACCAGCAAGGAGTTCAGAACCATCAGTATGCTGATGATACCCAGTTATATATCTCCACCCTGGGTAGGTAATGGAGACTGTCAGGTTCTGGATGGGGAGGAATTAACTTTAAATCAACCCTGGCAAGTTGAGTGGCTGTGAGGCTTTGGGCCCCAGAATGATATGCTATCCTTGACTCTGGATGGGCTTGCATAATTTGGGGTTCCTCTTGGAGATTCAGCATAATGAGCAAATAAGGGGGGGCGCTTTGTACAGATCCAGTCTGTGCCCCAATTGTGCTCTTTCCTGGACAGAAAGCCTTACATTAGCAAGATTGGATGACTAGATCAATGTTTCTCAAGCTCAGCAACTTTAAGATATCTGGACTTTTTACTGGTGGTTAACCGAAACGTTTCAACATATATGATGTTGAAAACAGAGTTATTGAATTCCTCAGTTAAATTTGTCATCCTAATCTGACAAATTTACTGAACCTATGTCAGGTTTTTCCTCTCCTTGCAATGGCTTAAAAACTGTATTTTCTTTCCCTTAACTAAGCAAAATTCTTTTATGCCATGAGCAGGTTGCAAAGTTGGGAAACAACAGCCTGGAATTAGAATTTGTAGAACTGGAACATCTGAAATAGTCTGCACAATTTATCTTGAAGGACATGAACCTGCTATGTGAGAAGAAGGCAATGTAACCACTGTTTTTGCAGCTTTAGTGTGACTTTTGGTTCTAGTATAGCATCACCAAGTTGCATGACAAAAAATAATTATTAAATTGCATCAGCAAGACTGAATGATGAGATCAATGATTCTCAACATCGGCAACTTTAAGATATGTTGACTTAAAACTTCTAAAATTCTCCTGAGGTTGAGGAAGACTGGGCTACATAACACCCATGCTATAAAGAAATGTGTGTTACTTTTTCTTTTCTCAGAACATTTCTTGAAAAAAGAAAAATTGAGAAAGGCACTTTGAACATGTTCAGAAATCATGTATATTTAATTTAGTTTAAAAACTGAATGAAATCTGTTTTGAATCAAAGTCACAATATTTGCTTGTGGTGAGTTTGTTAAAATAAAAGTTGGCAAACACATTGAGACCAGCTGGTGCAGAGCTAGTTCTTTTACTCAGCATTAAATATTCAAGCAAACATAATCTGAAGCTCTGAGAATTATTTGTATGTTTCCTATTAAATGTGTTCTCAGTAGAGACTCCTTTTACTGCTTTATATGCTTTTCAAAAAATCTATGAGTTAGTGATTCTGTTTTCACAGTGCCTTCAGAAATGCTTCAATGGGAAACAGCTATGCCTGCAAAACTAAACTGAGAAGCCCTTTCTAACATGACAAAAGATGGTTTGCTCCTGTTTGAAACAAAAATCAGGGTGCAGTGTGTGCACCAATTATTTCTTTTGGCAAACTTCTTGAAGTCCTTTTGTTTTTCAAAGTCCCCAGAATCTAGTCCCAATGTATGGGGAAACTTTTAGGACAGAAAACTGGCTTTTTATATAGTATTATTAAAGTAGAGTATAAATGTTTTCCTTTCACACAAGTTTTAGAATTTTTTTTCCTCAAATAGGCTTTTGAGTGAAATAGGAAAAACAAAAAAGGATAAGGCTTTTTTCCCGGTTATTTACCAAATCTGATTTTATTATTGGTCATAATAAAGTAACTGAATTTTAAAATTGCTTGCATTCACCCTGAGATGGAAATCAGATGGACAATATCAAGTAAGAGACAGATGCAATGGTTTGAGAGAAACATTTTTGAGCTTGTGAGTCTTGAGGAAGGAGATAAAGTTCTCTCTTAATTTTGCCATGTCCCTGCCCCCAAACCCCAGTTGCTGAAAGCAGCTAGAAAGGACACTAGGAGCTGGTTCCAATTTGTAATTAAAGGTGATGTCCTGGAGCAGGGGTGTCAAACTTGCAACGTCATGTGATGTGTCGCAACATATCACAACTTTTTTGCCTTTCCAGCAATGGGGTGGGTGCGGTTTTGCTATGATGCATCCAGCCCGAAGGCTGGCAGTTTGTCACCCCGTCCTAGAGGCAATGATCTGTCCATTTTTCAAAAAAAACCAAAAAAACAACCTAAGTATGGATTCAGCAGGTATGAATAACTAACATCCCACCTCTAACCTCCACTTCCAGGAACTGTTGTTGAGAAAGTAATGAGAACGCAATTGCAGAGAGCACTTGTTGAAATGGATTATCTGAACTAAGTCATGGACATGGGATAGAAACTGCACTGTGCACTCAAATGAATAGGTTGTGAAGAGACTTGGATGGAGGATACATGACCATCCCTGCCAACTAGATCTCTTAGTGGTTTTTGATACTGCAAACCAAAGTATCATTCCTGAGTCATCTGTGAGGATTGGGAGTTGAGGGCATGGTGTTATGGTGGTTTTCCTCTTATGTGAATAAGTGTGTATGTGGGGGAGGTTAACCTTCAGATGCTCTGTTGAGATATACCATTGCTTCACTTTTAAGAAATCTCAGAGATACAAACTTGGATGCTCTGAGGAGCTCCAGAAAAGGATTCATGAGGTGCATGTGGACTTTCCAAGCTAAGGTACCTTACCTTAAAAAATTGTGAACCTAATCAAAGTAGGAAGCCTGTGCCTTTTCCCCTCTTCATTAATTCTGCACAATGAATTATCTTTTCCATTTATAAATTCTTCAGATTATTTTTCAAATTGTTAAATAAGGAAATCCCA
>NW_015389062.1:0-23262 GCF_001527695.2 Protobothrops mucrosquamatus | reverse complement strand
AGAAATGCCTTGTTTTTGACACGGGAAAAGATAAAAATGAAAATGTATATGAAAATACCAGGATGGATCTTGACAATGGAAGCATTTGTGCACTCAAATTTAATCAATTATGAGAAACTTGTGACATACAGAGACATTTTGAATACTTATGGGAAATTACAAACTAAACAAGAACTGGAAGAACAGGTCATTGAGCTATCATGGTGGCCATACTTGCAAATGAGATACAAAAAAGACGCTAAAACATAAAGGCTTTTTCTAATAGCTCATTGTATAATGGGGAATAAGCAGTTATTGAAAACTACTGTAATTAAAAATAAAAACAGACATCTGACTATAAAGGAGGGAGCTAATTTAAATTTGGCTGGTTGGTGGGTACATATTTTTAATAACTCTCCATATTTCTCTTCTCTTCTACTTCCTCTCTCAGTGAGGAGTATTGTGTCAAAAAAAAGATTTTAGAAGATAATAGATTTCTGGGTTCAGTAGCTATTGCTCAAATCACTTCTGGAAATTATTAACAATCTTTTGATGTTTCCATCTCTTTCTCAAACTATGCATCAATATGAAGGATAAATCACCATCCTTCCACATACAGAGATCAACAGGGCTTCAGGTTAGTAAGAGAACAGTATTGTTCACTGCACATGAAGTCAGTAAAATAGTTTAGGGGCAAAGCATGGCCTTTATAGCAAACATATAGCTCAGTTTTCCAATGCTTTATTGATGTTGCTCACTCACCCTTTGTAACCTTTTGCTGTAACACCTTACAGGGATGGTGATCCTTCAGTTTTAGAGCTTCAAATCACTGTTGTAGCAGGCACCATAATGTTTAGCCCAAAGCAGCTGGAATGTGGGAAAATGTTCCAATCTAGTAACTGGCAACTAGAAGCATTTTTCCTATGTTCTCTCAGCATGCTACTTGCAAGGTAGACTCAAGATCAAGGGTAGTCAACCTTGGCTCTTTTATGACTCGTGGACTTCAACTCCCAGAATTCCTGAGCCAGCACAGCTGGCTCAGGAATTCTGGGAGTTGAAGTCCACGAGTCATAAAAGAGCCAAGGTTGACTACCTCTGCTCAAGATAGTCAAAAAACTCCGTACTTCTTCCAAAATTATAATTACAGTAGCCTTTACAAATGTATACCCTTTTTTTACTCACTGCTTGAGTTTATTTCTTCCATCCTGTTTAGTGCATTTTCCTTCCTCCTTGTCAGTTAGGTTCTGTTGTTTTCCCATCTGCAGCTTGCATCAGTCAATCTGTCAAAGACCCTTTTATTATCTGCAGTACTGTTTTCATCAAACCTGGTTTGTTCCGTGAAGGTAAGCAAACTATTTAAAGGCAGTGCTTGTTAAAGAAATGGTCATATACATATCCTTCTTCCACACAACATGTAAGAGCTAGGAAATATATTACAACATACTAAATTGAGAAAGAAGAGCCTTGGGATTAAGTTCTCATTCAGTACTGAAACTCATTGTAACTTTTAGCAGCTACCATGCCCTTCTTCTTAGATGCTTCATAGAGCTGCTGAGAAGAATAAATGAGTAATAATCATGTTTTTGCTGTTTTTGGAAAAGCCAGAATACATTTATTATGATTTCTCTGGGAGACAAACATCTTGTTCCGAATAGTGTGCATGGACTCTTACAGATTCAAATATATTTATAGCCCTCTGAAGGTATCCAGAAATGCAATTTAGGTTTAGAAGGTGCTGAAAAATGGGTACATGTGCATATCTCCAGTCAATGGAATACTTCTAAAATATTTCCACATTGAGAGCTGAAATCTGCAGCAGAGTCCCCATGAAAATTTGATTGCTTCCACATTGCTGGCTTTCCATTAGTCATTGAAAGCAGAATTGTTTCAGAAAGCATTTGTGTGACTTTATAGTTCTACTTTTATTTATTTATTTTTTGTTTGATCTTTTTTACTGTGGATGCTTCATTGTACTGTTTTATATGTGCCTTGTAAATTGTTAAGAGTCTTATTGATCATAGCTGACATAAATCCAGTGCAACAATGAATGAACAAGCTTTACTGGGTGGAAATAGACATGGCTTCTGCAAAGATAAATCCTGCTTCGCCAACGTTTTAGAGTTTGTTTCAATATCCAATGCAGGTGGATGGCGGTAACTTTGCCAGTACATAAATTTTTGAAACATCTTTGACAATGTTCCTTATTAAAGGTTCCTCAATAAAGGGACCTGATTGCTGACTTCTTGGAACCTGTGTTTTTTAGTTTATTTATAAATAATTTTAATTAAGACAGTGAGCTGGCCACATTTACAGATGATCCAGAACAATGAAAGTCAAAAGTGTTTGCAAAAGACTCCAGGACAATATTTTTCAAGTGTGTGAGTATAGCAGTTTTCTCTGATTAATGTGTTTTGTATAATTATTACTTAATAACATTAGCATTTGTTTTATTTTAGCTAATAAAAGATTTTTTGGTAACAATGGTGCTACGTGGTAAAATTTGGGAAAGGCAAATATTGAATTATCACCTTATTCATGTTATTGTTGATTTGGGAAAGGCAAATGAAATAAGTTTACATTAAAATGCAAACACACAAAAAAACCCACCCTCATCACTAGTACATTATGCAACTGAAAGAAATGCCCAGAAATGCTATTGCATGAGGGGGGAATAAAACACAAGCATACCTGAAAAATACAAGTCTTGTACTTTAGGGAAGCAGACATGTTAGTCAATGCTCAGAATATTCCCGTTTTGTACTATTTCTTTTTATTTAAATTATTTATTTTTAATTTATCAAAAAGAAAAAGGTCCACCATAGTTTTGAGTGAGAATGGTTATTATTCCAGTATTGTGCATTATGTGGATTGAATCTGTTGTAGGCAAGATAATGATTTGTTATTATCAGTACCATTGTGTCCACTAAAGAGAAAAATCCAGGAGTACAGCCCTAGTAATTTGCTGCATGCATTAACAAAATGCTGAACTGAAAATGTAGGTATTTGGCTGAATTGTTATAATGAAGCAATTACTATTGCTTGTATTAATTCTTTTCATCACTCATCCCTCCACACAATGGAGGGATGAGTCAATTCTAGCCTATTCATATTTTTTTCATCATTTCAACCCTCCTTCCCATAAACTGATAAAAGACAGAGCAATCCTGTTTGACACAGGGTTAGAAAATGCTGGGACAACTTAATCAAATTTGGGAATATGCAATAAAATAGCCATAAAAACTACAATAGTCATGCCTTTTCCCCTCCTCCCATCCCACATAAGATTTCAGCCTTGGGTTTGCCAAAATATGAATAATTTTCTTTTGTTTTTAATGGAATATGTATTTTCCATTGTATGTTAAGTCACCATCTTCATAAAATGACACTGAGAAGAGAAGAACCCTGCTAAATACCACCTAGAACATAGAAGTAACTTGAACAGGGCAGGGCTTCCATCACCAGGGGATCTGGGCAAGTGAATTGGCATAACTGAACCTTACTGCATATAACAGTGGTTCTCAACCTTTTTAATGCCGTGACCCCAACCGGTCGTAAGTCGAGGACTAAACCGGTCATAAGTCGAGGACTAAACCGGTCGTAAGTCGAGGACTACCCAACCGGTCGTAAGTCGAGGACTTTCCCTGCCTGGGAGCACCGCCCATGCGTGGTTCTGCCCCCTGTGCCGGCCGAGGCGTAGCTGGCAAGTGGCAGAGACGGAGCAGGCCGACCACCAGCTGGCCCAGCCCAAGGGAGGTAAGGCACCCGCTGGAAAAGGGGAAAAAATGGCGGACAAAAAAAATGGACCAAAAAAATGGCGCACAGCCTTGCTTGGCGACCCCCATGAAATGGTCGATCGACCCCAAATGGGGTCCCGACCCACAGGTTGAGAACCACTGGCATATAAGGTGATAAGTAATCTTTTACCAGATTTGAATCATATTGCAGTTTGGGGATAGGAAAGCATTTTTTGCTGAACCAAAAGGCAAAAGGTTAGGATGGGGATGGGGAAACCGATCTGAGATAAACACAGATATCTATTCCAAATTGATATGACCAAAAAGACACAGAGAAATGGAAAACTATAAAAGGAAGCATAGGACATCAAAAAAGGAAATAGAAAAAATGTTAGGATAGTAGAAAAGAAATGCTTAGTGTGATGGACAGTGTGGAGGACAGTAGGCGGACAATACAGTTGTGGGGGCCAGAATGTGGTAGAGGAGATGTTATTATAGACTGCAGCACAACATACTGGACCATAAGCAGCTTGAAGATCACACTTTTTGCACTATCATTTATAATATTTTTCTAAATTGGGTAGTTCATGTCACTATCTTTAACAGTAACTTAAATCATTTTTTAAAATTCTATAGATGTCTTGTGAAGTCATTGTAAATTGGCTTATAGGAATAGTGATTACTCTTAGATCTTGTATAAGTTTGTAAACAAAGACTATATTTGTTGTCTGTTTAAAGCTATTTTTCTATTTGATTTTATTTAGAATTATTATTATTATTATTATTATTATTATTATTATTATTACTACTACTAGTAGTAGTAGTACTACTACTACTACTACTACATTGGACAGGAGATGTTAGAAAAACTGTTTAAAATAAAATGGGGGAAAAAGTAGTAAACTCGTGTGCTTTTTTGAAGAATTGCATATAACATTTGATATATGAATTCACCCTAAGTGTTGGAAAGCATGTCTGTTTGCAACATGTAGAAATACTGTAATCTAGCTTATTACAACATGCCTCTTAAATTTTTCCATGCCTGTATAGATATTAATAACATTTATACTTTTAGAAAAGCTAAATAACCCACCAAGCTTAAAAGTATTATTTCATCAACTGAAGTTTCAGAAAGTTACTGTAATTTAAGTTAAAACAAAAATTCAACTCAGTTGCTGGATTTTCCAGATTTTGCTTTGACTTGAATAATTTAACTTTTATTACTTAAATAAAGTTGAAATTGCTAGAAGTATTTAGAGATTTTTAAAAATATGCTTTTTAAGAACAAGTTATCTTTATTTTTCAGATCCTTTGATAGTTGCTTAAAATTGACTGCGGTGATTGAAATTAAGCAGGGACAGAGTATTTGTTCACCCATGAAATTGTCTTACCAACCTAATTGTAGACCTACTGAAATCATCACCTTTTGTGGCTTATTTACAGCTTTAGGAAGGAGATTACAAACCATTTATACTAGTGTTGAATCTACCATAAGAGAATCTCTACTTCTCCATCTGCCATATTCACTCTTTCTTTCCTTATTTTGAATCGGTAAAAAACTGCACATTTCCAAAATTATGTTGCATTGAATTTCATATAAAGTTGAGGTTAGCTCAGCTTCTTTTCACTGGGGATATTCATTGAAACATGCTGTGCTTAAACCTCTGCATGCAACTAGGTGTCAGATTTATGTGGAATGTGAAATTACAAGAGGAACATAATAACACAAGTTGTCAAAATGTGACTTATCAAAAATAAAATGTCAAGGAAAAGTAAATCCATATGACAAAATACATGAAGAAAAAAGAATGACTATTTTTTTAAATGTCAATTTAAAAAGAACATAGGGAAGACTCGCTCAAAAATGAGGGTCAGAATGAAATCTCCAAGTTGATATTAACCTCTGACAACTTCTTGGCTGTAGTACGCAAGTGGTTTGTTACTACTTTCCTCTAGGAATGTTTGCAAATTTGGCTTACAGCTCTTGTGTTTCCTGGAGGTTTCCTATCCACATCTGCTCCTCCTTAGCTTTTGAGTCATGTGCTGTGGCCACACGTTGAAAATATATTTAATTTAAATTTAATCTTTTATTAAAAATTATAATTGCATTATAATTAATTATAATTAATACAAACTGAAAGAAAGAGTACAAAGTAGAAAGAAAGAGTAAAAAGCATAAAGAAAAAAGTATGGAAAATAAGTAAATAAATAGCATGTAAAGAAAATATGTGTGTGTGTGTGTGTGTATTACTTTTAACCTGGTTGGAAGAGATCAACAATTGTAGTAAGTTTTTACCTCTTGTTAATTTATTTCTAATGACCTCTTCATTCCATATCCTATCTCTTACGTATAAACAAATCCCTAAAACCTGATGATTTCAGTTCTTGTGTCAGCAAAAGTTTATTAAGGATTGCCAAATAAACCTATTTTTATTTCTTTGTTTTACCTCTAACAATCTTAATCTTTAGTCCATTCAAGTAATGTCATAAAATTTGATTTCATTTTTTTTATCCTTCTCACAAGATTCATCCAAGCTTTAATAAACCTTGTTTGTAAATCTAATATAAAAGAATTATCTAGGTCAGTCTCTTGGTTTACTATTTGTAATTCTCTTTTGATGCATCCAATAACCGAAAGAAGCTGTCTTGAAAAGATAGCATGGAAAATACTTGCCTATAAAGACATGACTGACCTCATTCTATAGTGGTAGATTTATGCATTATCCTCCTTTAATTTAAATACTTAGTTCTCTCTAGTGTTTATCTCCTTTATGTCTTGGGAAAAAATTAAAACAAATCAACTTTCTCATGGGAAGGATTCTTTATAATTAATTCTAAATTTTATTTTAAATTTATCTGGACCCTTAATCCTTTATAATTTTCTAAAGTCAAAATCTTAATTATCTGTTTACTGTTTATTTTGACTTTTTTGAAATTCTTAAACTTGTACAGTAGCTAAAATTTTCTTTCATTAAGAATTGATTGAAACAGTCATCAGATGTTTTCAGTCTTGTTGACTCAAAGATTTCTAATAGTTAAAAACTAGTTAATAAGCAATTTCCAAATGTGATTAGAAATGGAAGTATGTGAACCCTTAAAGGCACCATATGCAGTTTGAATAAAATAATTATTTTTTCATCTCCCAGTGCTCAAAACCCACCAGTGATATTGCAGTCTGTATGGAGAAGCAACTGTCTGAAATACTTGTGGGTGATCTCCTATTCTCTTTTTATCCAGACAAGTTCAGAGAGTCAGTTCACTCATTGGCTCTTTATTCTTCATTGCAGTCATCAGCTCTGTTTTTTGTGGAACTGCCTTGAGAGTGACATTTCTTCTTGCAAAAGTCCACATTACATATGAGAGAAAGATTTAGAAATGGAATAAAAGCCAGACTCTAAAATAATAGATAAGAATGAATAGTTGCTGTTCAGATCAAATCTATCATAAAATGATACCCCACAATAAGGAATGACAACTGGACTTAAGAACAGAAGTAATTACAGATTAAACCAATCTTTTCCTTTAAAAGGGCAATAGACATCCAAATATTTGTTCTTGCTTCAGATTGAGCATTGATTGTAGAGTCATATGATAGACAGATGGGTAGCATATACATTTAATAAATAAATAACTTGTACAACATTACAAGCAATTATGTCCATTTAGGTAGATTAGCCATGGAAATCCACTGTAGTATACACTAATTTTAAAAGTAATTGAAATTAAAAAAAAAATGGTTTCCTGATTTGGCAAATTATTTATATTGCTTATCTATTTATTCAGCCACTCCATATAAGGTTTGTAAATTATTTGGAAAATAACCTGCAAACTGTTTGAATTCTTAAAATCAGTTGCATGATAATTTTTATTACAATAAAATAAAATCTAATACAAACTAAACTTCTTTCTAGTCTCTTTTCTTTAAGTGAAAGAAAGAAGAAAAAAGAAAAAGAATAAAGAGAAATGAAATATATATAAACAAATATATTTTCAGTCATATTGACAATAGAAAATTCATAAAAGATTGTCTTGTTTTAACGTTGATCAAATAAATCCATATATTTATATATTATATTATTCCTTATATATTATATATTATATTATTCATTGTTTTTTACTTCTAATAGTCTTAATCTTTAATTTAGACAAAAATTGTCATAACATTTGATTTCTCTTCACTTCTTCAACACTTTAAGAAGCCTCTTTTGTAAACTTAGTAAGGAAAAAAGCCATCATTTGTACTTCCACTTTAAATTTTGAAACTTCCAGGGAAAATATAGTGAAGTATAAAATGTCTGTGTGAAAGCAGAATCAATGGTTGTGGCAAAAACCAAAGAACTGGAGAATAGACAGGTTATTTGGAACATCTCCAGATCACGAGAGGACCAGAAATTGCCCACAATAAAAAGAACCTTGCTAAGAATGACATGTACAATTTATTATATGCATGTAGAGGATAGAAGCAACTGTGATTAATTTTGAATAGTATTTTTAGAACTGAAAATAGAAGACAATTTATCCTAAGAAAAAAAATAGAATTACTATACTAAAATGTATAAATGGGTTCGCAGTTGTCTTGTAAGAGTTTGAGAAGTTTGCATAAGCAATTAGTAACTTACTGAAAAGGCATTTGTGTAATTCTTTACAAAGTTTTAATTCATGCTGATAAAGTGTTTATATATGACAAGATTTATACATTTCCAATTAAAAGGAAAAAATTAATCTCTCTAAAACAGTTCAAACTTTCCCATTCTTTAATAATTGTGTAAGTTAAGCACTTCTTCTTGAGTGTCAAAACATATAAACAAAGATGTTGGATCCTTTTTAATTGAGGATGGGACAAATTCACAGAACAGTATGCAGTTTAAAATGAAATATGTTAATATTTAAAGCAAATGTAATATGCATCAGTGTTTGTCTAAAATACTTTTGAAATCCTCATTTAACTATCATTAATCCCAAAGAAATATTGTGAATATCTGATACCAATCCATCCATAATTTCCCATTATTCATGTATATGTTCTTGAAAGTTACAACTGCATTGGTGAGCACTGATATCTTTGATCATATTCTCACACTATATGAGAATAACTCCCATTTGGACATTTCTGAATGGGGTAGGTTAGATTGTGTTGAAAATATATTTTGTGATTCCCCATATTCACCTAGGATTATCAACATTTATATCAGTTCTTAATATTCACTATACTTTTGGCTCTAACACGAGATCTTCCAAAACACTTAACAATTCACATGTCATAAACATTATGCCTGGAAACTTAAATTGTAGAAATTCAATTATGTCTTGCCAATAAGCTCCAAATAAATATTGCCCCTTGTGTAAGCTTGTTATATTTCCAGCTTCTGTATAATGTTATCCAAACTGTCAGGTTGTCAAGAGTGGAGCAGGAACCACATGCTTCAAGAGGGAATAAAATTAACAAAGATAAAATTAAACATGGTGCTCAATAAATCGGAGACCTAACAAGCTATATATTGTGTCTCAATAGTAATTGTACACAGTAAAGCACATAATATTTCAAATATGTATGAATAAGCACTATAGACATTAACAGAAGTTCACTAGCCTACATTAAATTGAAAGAACACAATTTGAGTCATGTGACTGCTAATAAAACAAATAATTAGAAGGTAAATATTTAATAATGAAATCAACAAGGCTGAATGAACTGAAATAGTTTGAGGATTAGATTATTTGCTCCCACAAGTCCTTCTAATCATGGATGAGCTTCTGTATATATCATGAAAATGTTGCATCCAACATACAGTAGTTTCATTATGAGTAAAGGTAAACAGAGACAAATGAGTCATTAGGTTCTATTTTATATATTGCACAATTAAAATACAGATTAAACATGTGCTAATAAGGGGTTATAATGATTCACAGTTCAAGTTTGATGCAATTATGAAGAATTTGCACTGTAATCATATTTATCTGTATTATATAAAAATATAAATTCAAATACAATATCATCCAAATGCAAACTAAACAAATTTTTGTTTCAAAAATACAATTATTTTAGTGAGAGTATACTCAACAGTTAACATTGGTGTAGAGACACTAGCAGAAGGTCTTTCTGATGAAAAATAGTAATCTGGTCTATGTAGCTAGCATCAGATCTGAAGAAATCTGCATTATAGTGCAACATACTGAAACCCATGCTTATTTTTGAAAAGATAGATAACAAATGTATTATAGATTTGTCATAGAGTCAACATCAAACTATTTATTGCTGAATTATAAGTTGTCATTTCTTTTAAAATATGGGACTTGAATTACAAATCTGATTCCTAGAGGCACATGAATAATGAGTCTCATCAACCTCTTTTTCAATGATCTTGTATAGGAAGAAAAATACTCAAATTTAGAGTTCTATCAGTTCTACAGAAAACATTCCTACTCCGGGAGAAACACCCTACAATCTATCTAGCCTAGAATAGCCTTTCTAATGTCCTTCAGATGTATTGGATTACAACTCTAATAAAATAATAAAACCCACCATAAAAATTCTTCCATGTTATTATAATTCTATAATTGAGAATTAATTATTAGTTTTTTAGCACATCTGAAAGGCATCAGGCTGGAGAAGGTGGATCTAGTTCCACGTTTGTCATTTCATCTGCAGTTTGCCTACATGAGTTATAAGCTTCTTTATATTTCTATGCCTTAACTAGGTGGAATAAATTCACACATCATACCAAGCTTGTTTTTATCTAATTATAGTTCACTAAATGACCCATAATTTAAGTTACCAAGCATAGTAATTTAAAACCAAGCAAACATTATGTCATAGTTTAATATATGAATTCTTTCTTTTTTTGTTAATGCTTATTTCAATGTTAAAGTCAAAATTTCTTTAATAAGAACCACTCAAGTTGGAGTACTAGAATTTTAGGCATGTTTTCTTTTACATTCAGGAATGTTAAAAGCTTTGTTGCTTGTTCCCTTGTATTTTATTGTTATACATTAATATTTGGTAAATGAAATATAACCAATATCTTGCAGGTTTTTTTAAAAAAAAAATGTGTAAACTTTCAAGCGCTTAAGTGGCAGCACCTAACTGACTTTGGTTGATCTTGAAAAAGGCTGAGCAACATTGAACCTGATTAACATTGGTTGGCTGATTGCCAGGGAAACCTAGAATTGTTAAGTGAGTCTGTGGAAGATGGAAAATTTCCTGCTAGGGCAAACCACTTTTGTATTGTGCCAATAGAAAGTGCTCATTATAGGCCCTCTGACTTGACTTAAGGGAGAATATTTTTGAATACCTCTTGTATCTTGTTAACTATTTGCTAATCCTAGAAAATGTATACCAAGAGTTCCTTAAACAATAATTACTAGCTACTGTATATAATATAGTAATATCTATGTGTACAACATAGTAATGCAGACCTAAACTACAAATTATTTCTAAATAAGGAAGAGATCTATTTACTTGTAAATTTTTGGTTTTCTTGTACACCAATTCATTTGAAAATGATGGTTTGACAGAATATATCTCTATTAGCGGATAATTTGTGAGAGGAATCTAATTTGAAATTCAATAGTGCATGGCCTGTAAAATAAATTGCACACAGGAATGAAGGAAAAATAGTTCTTCATTGGTAAAAATACTGTATTTTGGGAATGAGAGAAACTGAAAATTGATAGCAGTTGAAAGACTTTGATTCCCTTGTTCTTTCAATTAAGGCCACCACCACCCACAGATGTTTTATTTGGTTCTTTAAAAAGATACACCTTCTAATATGTTCTTTGAGCAAATAGAAACTTTTAAAATAGTTTCTAAGCATACATTTCAACCTTTAGTACATTAAATATGTTCTTCTGATTGGTTTTCATTCATTTTTAACATGATAAATTTGTGAAGTTGACTTTCATTAATTTCTTAGCTTGCTTTTTGTTTTGTAAATTTGGTTACCTGAATACTGACTAGAATGGAAAATCAGTAAAACAAAAAAAGCAAAAACAAAAAAAGCAAAAATAAGAAAAACTAATAAAATATATTACATAATTAAAATGACTAAATTTTAAACAAATTATAAAATCTTGGTTACCAAAATATTAGTAGTTTTTCAATATGTTTAGAAAGAATTAGCTCATAAAGGGAAAGCAAACATGTCTGAAATGCAAAACCTACATTCGGATAACTCTTTAAACTGTAGTTTTGTAATGCCATGTTAACAAATTTAAGAATATCAAACTAAAATCTATCAATAATAGGCCAAGCTATTTTTCTAATTTATGGAAAACTATAAGTGTATATTTTTACTCTGTACCTTGAATAAGTTTACATTGCTTATTCAATTAATTTACTCATTTTGATTCTATGCCCAATTACATCATCTTATGATTTTTTTAAAAAAAGTAATTTTTCTGTAAGCTCTTGAAGATTCCAGGTAACAAACCTTATCTTAAAATGTAAAAAAAGGGGAGGGGCTAGTGCTTTTGCCTATAGTTACATGAGTATCCATTATCTTAAAGATACCATTACATCATTAGCATGGTTGTTTTAGCAATATAGGCAGCTTCAATATAAATCAATCTTATAGCTAAGATAGCTCAGGTAAAATAAGGTTAAAGTCCTGTGTTATTTCTGAGTAAATACACATGGGATTTTTCTAATGAAAATTATATTATATTATGTAATGAATTCTATTACGTTTTTCAGAGTATACAAATGAGTGTTTTGAGTTTATACCTGAAGATTAAAAATGCAAAACAGTCCAGTCCTTTTGTATATCTAGACCCTCTCTCTGAACTTGGCCCCCAGGAGTGACAGTGCATCCACTGGTATGTGTCCAGATGCTCATTCAACCCAGTGGTGGGATTCAAATATGTGAACAACCTGTTCTTTGTGTGGATGCCAAAGTCCATTCTGGGCCTGGGCAACAAAAAAATAGCTACCGGTTCTGCCGAACTGGTGCAAACTGGCTGAATCCCACCACTGATTCAACCCTCAGTGCTAGCTAATTTTATTTATTTCAGATACTGTGGGGTCAAGCATTTGAGAAGCTAGAATCCCACAAAGTAAAACAACATAATCTGTATTTTCAACAATTCATCTGGATCTGATATGAATACTAGACACATTCTCAAACACAGGGTACGGGGGCTGCAACACAATGTTTGCCAGCTTCTCATATATTGTTGTCTTGTAACCTATTATGTCAACCAAAATTCCCAAAATGTCCACTAGCCCTCAAAGATTGAACTAAGTAAGAGATCAGATTGTATTCTTCATTCCTTTTGATTTTTCTGGTAAGGATGGTAGGCTTAAGAAGAAAATAACTTGTTTACTACTTTAAGAGCTGGATTATCTAGTAGCTCATTTTGCACTAAATGAAACTGTTGAATAGCCAACAGATGGGTTCACCCTTTGACTGGGTTCAAGCATATATCTTCAGCCAATATTTCTAAGTAAAATATTCTTCAGTAGTCTATTATATCTATGTCATATTTTCCCCTGAAAAAAGGTGTTTTCTCTGTGAGAATAGCAAGTTTATCAGAAAAAAGGAGATTAAACTGGAATGGAATTGGTAATCATAAATTCAATGCTAATGAGTGTCTGTGCACAGATAATGCCAAAAATGCTGTTGAAGCTAATACCCACAGTCACATCCTTTGGAAAAGCTGTTCGTTGTACACATGATGTGCCAAGCAGAATTGTGAGGATTTGTTTCTCCTTCTAAGTTTGACCATGCCACAAAATATCTCTAAAGCAGGGGTCTCCAATGCTTGAACCATAGACAAGGTTTCCAAAAGTCAATGGTCAGAAGTGGCCACCCTTAGATCTTCACTTTATACTATATAAAGAAATCTTGCCTTTAGGCTTCCGGTTTTGCGCAGTTAGAGCAACAACCAAGATATCGTGGGGCTCTGCACCCTACAGCTGATTTCTCTCTGTTTGAGGACCCTAAATGGGCCTAAAGTCACCCCAGAGAGGTGGCAAGGAAGGAGGGAAGCCCCGACAATCGTGGGAAATGGTGGTCAATCCGGACGTCTGGGGAAAACCCTTCAGAAACTGACAGAAGAAAGGCTAGCATCATTCGTGAGTCTAACCCAAGCTACATGCAGCTGAAGCCAAAAAGCACTAAATTAAGCATGATCGTAAACAGCATGATTGAACTGGGTAAGAATATTGATTCTCTCTCTTCTACCTGACTGATTTCCTAAAAAGAAAAAAGAAAAAAACCCAGAAGTAAAAATCCTCCCTAAGTGAGGGGGGGGGGTTGCTCCGCCCCTCTCTAAATGGAAGTGGCAAATTAAATTTATGGGGAATAAAGATACAGAAATAAAATTAATATAAGATTTAAACCTGGAAAAAGGGAATTCGATGGAATTTATTAAGAGTTTCCTGGCAAAGGATTATTGATGGAGATAAAAGGCTTATTTTATAAGGAGAAGTAAGCTTCTCCTAGAAGCACGAAGCTGAAGACACCAGCCTGAAGATGACGAATGGGACTTCGTCGAAACGTCGCCAAGACACTTCCAATTTTATGCGGGAGAAAACCCGAATAACCAAAGACCTACATATATATATATATTTAAGATAATTATTTATAATTATATCATATTTTTAAGATAATTATGGACATATATATATATATATATATAAAGAAATCTTGCCTTTGTTCCTTTGAAAGTGCGTGAAAATGTGTTACAAATTCCGCAAAAGTGTACTTAGCTGGTGCTTCCAGACAGAGTGCTTTAGTCAAGTACCCTGCTAAATTGTGGTTTCCTTTTCTTTAGCATTTTATGATTGAAAACAGTAAACTCTTCAGAGGAAGGACATTGTTACTTATTGGATCAAAGAGACCTCAGGTTAAACTCACCAGATTAGATTGGTGCTATCCCTTACATTTTAATCTTTATATAGCATTTATTCTAATTTTTGATTTTCAACCTTTGGTGCTGAATGTACTTGATTTCCTTCTCACACATTTTCAAACTGGATAAATGAAGCAGCAGCATTTCACTGCGAATGTTTTCAGCATTTCAGTAGTAAAGAAAACGAAGCAGAATGCTAAAATATTTAATGTAAACTCATAAAGGAAGCAAAGAATTCTTGCTTTCCTGATTACATATGTGAACATAAGAAAAGCAGCAGGGAACTCACTTCAAGAGTAGAATTAACTTTTGAGTATCATGAATTGGAATAATCACTCCTAATTTCTGGCACATTTTTTCTCGTTGATCCACACTTTTATTTAAAAGTTACGACAGAGATAAAATAGAGATCAGAATGGGAATTTCGTGAGAGAGACAGTACTAGTGTTAGTGATAAGGTCACCCTTTAAGGTAAAACTATTGAACTTTGTACTGTAATTAAAGGTCCGTCTCGTCTCGACCTTACGAAGACTGACAAAAAGTCACACGACTATTCTCATATTTACTCTTTGTCTTTTCTCTCTCTCAGAGAGACTTTTTGCAGGTAGGTTAAGAAACAGATAGCTTCTGTGATTGACACATGATAGAGAACTATCTGTATAAGCAAAGGCTTTTTCCTTTTGTTCCTTTTACTTTTAAAAAATCAGTTTACTTTCTTTTTATAGATTCTATTCATGAAAAGTTTAAATTGCTTGTAAATGTTCATTTATAAAATGTCTAAGCTGCCCCAAATACTGTAAAGGAACTACGGGATCATAAAAATGGAAATTGTAAAAGTCTCTAGGCATTGCACAGGATAACAATAGCAGATTGTTGTGGGGAAAATAGGAGGAAGGTATGTTGGATATGTCCGCTGCCTTGATTTATTTGTAAAAATGATAAAGGCAGGATATAAAGAAATAAACTTGAAATTATATATTACAATTTTCATTACACACTGGTGCTGAAACCTCCCCACCAACTGTGTCCCTAAAGCCTTCCAGAACAGCTACATTTTTGCAAGCTTGGGAGTTACCCTCACTCATGGAGGGAAAATGTAATTTGGGATGTAAGCTTTTTAACTTCAGAAAAACGTGGTTTTAGAATTCCCTCAACATTAAGATTAGATGTGTTGACACACTCCATATATTCAATAACCAGAACTTATAAAAAGCACAATCTAGTTAAGATAAGCCACATCATATTATATCAATTGATTATGCCCTCTACCTCAACCTTTTCTCAGAGCCTGAACAGCTTTGCAAGCAACCACCCCATTGTACACAAAGGAGGCTGTGTCCAGATCTTCTTCAGAAGGGCCAGGACACACTGCAGCACCACAACACTAAGATATGCAGAATAAAACAGGCTGCTTGACATCTTTCTCGGTAATGGCTATCCCCAAAATTTCGTATTCCGACACACACAACCCAAACCACCACACACCACACAGCCAACTGCTATGCAAAAACGAACCCTATCATACACAAAAGGGGTGTCAGAAATAACAGCCAGAATTCTCCAACCCCCTAGGAATAGCAATAGCCCACAAATCCACAGCCACACTCCACCAGGAATTATCTAGAACCAAAGACAAGATGCAGAAGGATGAAAGAAGCAATGTCATCTACAAAATCAACTATAATGATTGCAACCACTTCTACGTGGGACAAACATCATGTCAGTTAAAAACCAGGATCCACGAACACAAGCTAGCAGCCAAATGCCATGATCCCAAATCTCTGACCACTATCCATACTGACACCAAACAACACCAGTTCAATTGGAGCAACACTAAAATCATCAGCCACACTTCCACCAGCCACACTCAGGAGTTTATCAAAGCCTGGCACTCCACAAGCAATTCCATCAACAGAAACATTGATCCAAAACCAGCATATGAACCCCTCAGAATCCAAATCAATCGAACAGCCATCTGGAGACAGTGCCAACCCTCAAGTCCCTCCCCCCCAGCAGTTCATCTTCCAATGACCCTGACTGACATAATCTCCCCATCACAAGACCCATTACCAGCCTCCCAGTGATGACTCACTCCTGACCCACTAATTTACACCCTCCAACGACCTTTACCTGAAGTACCTCCTCATCACAAACCTCTCTCTGATGTCTCACACCTGGCCCATCACAAGACACTCACTTGATACTCCCACACTTAAGCCCTTATATAAGTAGAACACTGACACAGATATCCAATAAACACCACTGAAGATGTTACCTAGCCTGGTAATGAAACATTCGGAAACCAACCCTCAAGCTCGAAGAATGAATTTTCACCCTCACAAGCTGAATTCTCATAGCTAATGCTGCTAGTGATGGCATCTAACCACATAGAAATAGATGTCAAGCAATATTCCTGATCATCACTCTAAAGCAAACTATTTACTTTTCTTAGCAACTGTAGATTCAAATGCTTAGCTTAGCTTAGCTTAATTATTAGCCAAAAAAGTCTACCAGAACTATGTGCAAACAGCAGCAATAAAATAACACCTATTAGCATTGAGGAAAGTCAGAGCCCCAGAGAAGGAAATATCAAAAAGGCAGAAAAATATTTTTTTCCTCAAAAGGATTTTTAAAAGCATTTTTGAAAAGCAGAAACCAAACCTGGCCCCAAATTCATCTCTTTGCCCCAACCAGTAGCCAGCCCTATACAAATGCAAATGTAAAACCATCAGGAAGGTTGGAGCCAGGAAGCTCAAGAAGACAAAGAAACTCTTAAGAGTCATTAGCCCAGCCCCAGGGAAGCAGGAGATGACTTTTGGGACATAATAGGACTATACCACAGATACTAAGGCCTAGAAAAGCACTCAGACTCAGTTCAAAGTTCATGCCACAGGAAGAGGAAACTATTCCAAACAAAAAGCTAGAGAGGGTATAAAAAGCTACTGCCCATGTGCTCACCCCTTCTTCTCTCCTCTGCTCTTTCCTGAAGAACCATCTTTCTGCTTCTACAATAAACTGTAACCATCTTCCCAAAGCAGTTGCCATATTGCTTATTTATTCCCGGCTTGGATGAACCAGGATGAAGATTTACTTCTAACAGCATCTATCAAATAAAAGATCACAATGCCCTTAGAATAACACAATAGCAATATTCCAATATTTAAGGCTACCACAAAGAAGAGTGGGATCAAGCTATTTTCCAAAGAATCAGAAGGCAAGGCAAGAAACAATAGATGGAAGCTTATCAAGGAAAGAAGCAACCTAGAACTAAGGAGAAATTTCCTAACGTTGAGAACAATTAACCAGTGGAACAACTTGCTTTCATAAGTTGTGGGTGCTCTGTCACTGGAGGCTTTTAAGAAGAGACTGGACAGCCAGTTGTCTGGAATGGAATGCTTGTGCAGAGGTGGACTAGCAGACCTCCAAGGTCCCTTCCAACTTTGCTATTCTATTATTCTGTCAGTGAAGATGGGGGGGGGAAAACATAATCAAAGATCCACCATGTTCCAACCAGACCTGTATCATAGAAATGTATAATATATTTTTACTATCACATATAGATGATTTGGAGGAATATTACTTTTTATTGACACCCAGAAAAATATAATCTAAGGGTTCTTGCACTGAAAGTTCAGTTTCTGGAAATAAGCTAAAATTCATATTGTCTCTACTCTTCACAAAATACTCTCAGAAAATAGTTTTTCAGTGCTTGTACTGAAGGACCATATAATAGATATATAAGTCAGCCAGTAGTATCCATATATAAAGTGAAGTAAGAATGTTCTCAGCATACTAAAAAGCAGAGACATCACCCTGCCAACAAAAGTATGTATAGTCAAGGCCATGGTTTTCCCAGTTGCAATGTATGGCTGTGAAAGTTGGACCATAAGAAAGGCTGAACGCAAAATAATTGAGGCCTTTGAACTATGGTGCTGGAGAAGACTCCTGCGAGTCCCCTGGACTGCAAGGTGATCAAACTGGTCAGTCCTAGAGGAGATCAACCATGACTGCTCTTTAGAAGGCCAGATTCTGAAGTTGAAACTCAAATACTTTGGCCACCTAATGAGAAGGAAGGACTCACTGGAGAAGAGCCTGATGCTGGGAAAGATTGAGGGCAATAGAAGAAGGGGACGACAGAGAATGAGGTGGCTGGATGGAGTCACTGAAACAGTAGGCGTGAGCTTAAGTGGACTCCAGAAGATAGTAGAGGACAGGAAGGCCTGAGGGACATTGTCATGGGGTCTCGATGGGTTGGACATTACTTCACAACTAACAACAACAAGAACGTTCTTCTTTGTATCACAGTTAACATTTTGACATTACTTTGAGATTACAAGGTTTTTTTTAGCACACAAAGCAATCTGTTTAAGTGTATTTATCTTTCTTGCTAGGAATCAGTAAAATTAGTTAAAAATCTATAATCTGCTGAAGAACAAAGAGGAAAGGAGATATCCATTCTCACATTTCAATTAAAGTGAGACAGTGAATTATATTAATAGCAATTTTTGAGGATTTTAATAGGATTAGCCCTTGTTTTTATGTATTTCTTGACATAGATTTCTCTAGAAGATGCATCCATAACAGTAACAGGGAAAAAAGGACAAAGTGACATTGTGACCAGACTGTTCCCAGAATATGGCTACAGATCAAAGGTTGAAATACAATCTTGTAGTTTTGAAATCCTTCAGTTGTTCAGTTTACATAATGACACAGTTCTCAAATGAGAAAGGCATCTGGATTCTTCAGTTTTCATGTATCTGAAGGCAAAAATCACATTTTTTCACAGTTGTTGGGGAGGAAGACTAGAACTCTACTCTTTCATGTCATCATTGTTTAGTACAATGTAGAAGAAAATGCATTTGATGCTTTCCTGCAATTAGAACAGAAATTAAAAAAACGATTTCATCAGAGATGGAAAATGGATATTAACTTATTTATGGCTTATCATTTCCTTTTTAAATAAATATAAATGATGATCAAAGGAAAATATTTTTTGTATCTAGGACCAAGTAAAATTTCTGAATATAAGCCTAACATAAACATGTGAAATTTAACGCTAGGTAAATAGACATAAGAGTTCATATTTATTATGTAGCCTCAGGAGAAAGTTTTTTGCAAATACTAATAAAATACTTCTAATAAATCTCAAACCTGATTTATTTCTTAATTTGCAATGTTTATACCTTTTCCAGTCCCAAAAGACTCCAGACAATGTACAGTACAACAGCAAAATCACTTGTTTTACAATCCATAATAATAAAAACATAGATTAAATATCTAAGACAGATGCCCTCATACAAATCACCTCAGGTCCTCATGGCTTGCTGGAACAATAGATTTAACCTGTTTTCAGAATATTAACAGGGTAGGGACATCACGTGCCTGGGAGAGATTCTACAAATATCATGGAGGAAGATCTGTGATTGTCAGCTCTTCAAGTTAAACCAAACTAGAAACCAATGTTATGAATGCTTGCTATGATTACTTTATTATAGAACTAGTTGTACCCAGCCACGCGTTGCTGTGGCTCAGTCTGGTAAAAGCGTGTGTTGCTTTTATGTCCAACAGATGGCGCTGTTTTTCAAAAAAGCATGTTTTTACCTGTCACAGGTGTGACATCTATATAATATAGGTACATAAAAACACGTGCGTATTCAAATGCAACACTGTGTCAAAATTTCAAAGCAATCGGTGAAGAGCTTTAGGAGATTTAAGATTTTGAACAAATGAACATTTACATTTTTATTTATATAGATTATAATAACAGAATCTTGCAAGTCTCAATGTTCCTCTTCCCTCCCCTTTAGGAAGGGCCAAGTCTGAGACTACCTTTCTTCTAGCTGACTGCTGTTTTGATTGTGGCTGTCCTTCCTGTTTCTCAAGGTTATTCTTACAGCCCATTACAATAGCCCATGGTCCATGAACCTCCCAAGGAGAGGAAGATTCTCAATAGACAGTTTCTAGATTATGGAATAAGTTGATTGAATTCTGGAAAGAAATTGCTTTATATATCCTCATTCTGCAAGATGAAGAGCTTTAAAAGTAACAACCAGTTCTTTGAGTTCGGCCCTGAAACCTATGTACATTTCCTTTAAATATATATATATATAAATGATGATCAAAGGAAAATATTTTTTTGTATCTAATACCAAGCACATTTCCTGAATATAAGCCTAACATAAACATATGTCCTTGAAGGCTGATACAGAAGGATTTCCTACTAGGGGCATTATGGACACATAGAAACAATAGATCGTGTGCTTCTTCACTGCTTGTAGCAGAAATTCATTTACGCTAGTCTCATACTACTACATAAATATGGAGGGTACACTACTCTGTAGCTTTCAGATACTAACCCTGCTTCAGCATACCATGTTATCAGATTGTGTGCAACAATACTCAAAATTTGTCAAATGACCTTTAGCTTCATGTCTCACAGTTAGAAACTAGATTTAGTGTGCCCTTAGTTTATCATATACATATTGTCTTCCATATATAGTAATTTTTTATGGATCCTATACTCATCTAAAGCTTCCACACCTTCTTTTCTGCCTTTGCAGTATATACTGTAACTATGGGGTTCAATTTATATATCTATTATGCCTTCTAGCTTTTTATAGCTAAACACAAACACACACACATAAACATACTTAAAAAAAAACTGTAGCCCATTCCCTTCTGCTGGCATGTTACCACTCTAATGTTTGATTTGTTTGCTGTAGTCAGGACAACCTGTTTTAGGCTGAGTCATAGCTGGCATAGCAGCAGTTTTCTGTTTCAGCTTCTGCCTGCTTTTTCAACAGGAGCCAAAAGCCAGAATTCAGAGAAGCCTCCCAAGTCACAAACCACCTTTTTTGTGGACAGAACAGCTACATTCAGAATAACTACTGTGGGTCTCAAATATTACTAATAACACTATCTTAATAGGACTTCTACTAGATCTATTCCATTTAGATTCTTCAACGAAATCCTGGTACCAGTTCAATATTTCCACATTATCTCTGTCTTGGCCTAGTGTGATAGTTTAAATATTGAAAAGAATGGCTTTATGTAGATATTGAACAGCATGAGGAGAGTGTTGTGGGCCTCCTTATTGGAGCTCTAATGGTTATAAACTCTTGTCTTCTGTCTCCTATGACTGCCAAGTAGAATTTCCCACTCAGTAAGAACAGAGTCACTGTAAAATGGTGCTCCCAACTCCTATCCTTTGTAGATAGAGCAGGTGGTTCTCATAGCCAATAATATTAAAAGCATCTGGGTCATATAACAGGACTCCCCCTGATATCAAGATTGTGATGAATGTCATATAACAGTGAACAATGCCATTGCTGAATCTTGATTGAAAATGACCCAGGTAATCTGCAGTCCTCTGGGATTGGTTCCTCATCACTATCTAAACAGTGTTTCTTGCTCTTTACCTGCTAAAAACATACAAATTCATCTAACATGCCTGTAGACATTGTGTCTTGCTCATCTTTACCCCAAAAGATCTGGGTATTTTACTGGTATTTAGTTGCATCCACTTCCAATTTTGACCAGACTAAGTTTTTTTTACTCACTTCATTTCCCTCAATATCTCAGTAAACCCAAGAGTCATCTGAGATTGCTGACTGGGTAAAAATCTCATAGGAACAATTTCATCAAATATTCCATCTGCCTCAATTTCCAAAGACCAACAAGGCATGAGACAGAATTGCCTGCCAAACTGTCAGGACACTTTCCAAGTGCCCTCTGGAAATAAGGCAGACCTTCCCAAGCTGTCTTCTGCTCTTGCAGAAATCCAGAGCATCTTGTATAACAAAAAAGTGATTTAATGGTCGCAAAGTCCTCCAAATTCAGATTATTGCTTATATGGTCTGAAGTAAAATTATCTTTGAAGTAATTTCTTTGTCATGGCATTAGACATCCATACTGATTTGTTTTAAGTTTGGCTTCATGAATAAGACATAAGGTTGGGTTCACACAAAATGCCAAAAGAAGACCACACAAATCT
This sequence comes from Protobothrops mucrosquamatus, assembly GCF_001527695.2. NCBI lineage: Eukaryota > Metazoa > Chordata > Lepidosauria > Squamata > Viperidae > Protobothrops > Protobothrops mucrosquamatus. Next base: position 705 of record NW_015389062.1, on the reverse strand, counting down.
GAAAATAAGACCTAAGGAAGGGATGGTTTATAAACAAAGAAATAAAAAAGAAATAGATCAATTAGCATAGATTAGTGTGAGAGTGCATAACTGCCACAAGTTCAAACCCTTTAGTAGGATTTGTGAAGCATGTACATTCTGTGTAATATTGTACATTCTATAATTTGATAAAATCAGAACTGAAATGGGAATTTGAGCTTTTTTTAAAAAAAGAAAAACCATAAAGTCACAGAGATGGAAAGAGTCTTTCAGGCCTTTGAGTCCCTTCTTCTGCTTAGGCCAAAAATCCAGATTAAAGTATTTCTGATTAGCCTTTGCTTGAACGCATTTCTTTCAGCTGATATTTCACTGCAAATTTATAAGAAATATTGATAAGTCTTTGAATATAGCTTTCAAACCAACTGTGGGTTCATCTAAATAACGTGCTTTCAATTCCATAGACTGTACACTTCCTGTATGGGTCATTTCTCAACTTAAGACTATTACTAAACATATTGTGTAGTTTCATTGGTACTACTGTCATATTTCTTCATTTGCATTGTATTTTTAGCATTTTGGGGGTAAGGGGGAGATTCTGTCCCACCACAGGCTCATTTTCCCATTAAAATCTATTTCATTTATTTTCCATATTCTGAGAAGGTTTTTATTTGTACAAATATATGCTAAGATGTTGTCAGCCAAAACAAAAAACAAAACAAACAAGCC
>NW_015389061.1:116959-120146 GCF_001527695.2 Protobothrops mucrosquamatus | reverse complement strand
TCTATCCTGACACTTCCCAGCAGTCAGGAAACCACCATCCCTGTTTTGATAGATTCTGGGGCAACTGCCAACTTCATAAGCCTAGCCACAGTCCAGAAACTTAAGATGCCCACTGTTCCTCTGAAGTCTCCATTGCCAGTGATACGTATTGATGGCTGAATTTTAAAAGCAGGCCCCATCACTCATGCCACAGTGCCTTTGCAATTCACAATGTCAACATTTCAAAAAGTTAACCCTTTTAGTGGCTGACTACATTGATCTTCCTCTAGTGTTGGGAACTACTTGGTTACAACACCATGACCCCACAATTAAGTGGAAGAACTGATCTATTGCTTTTGATAGCCCTCAATGCCTTTCTCACTGCGATGAACCCTCCAACCCCCCCCCCCCCCCCAAAAGCTAACAGAAAGATTCCCAATGTACCAAGTAAATACACAGACTTTGCTGATGTCTTTGGAGAGGAAGAGGCCTCAGTTATCCCCTCACATAGAGACTGTAATTGTGCCATAAATCTAGTCCCTGGAGCCAAGATTCCTGCCAAAAGAAAATACCAAATGTCTACTAAAGAATTAGAAACTCTGAAACAATATTTAGACTCTAATTTGCAAAAGGGTTTCATACAACACTCCCTGTCTCCTTCCTCAGCTCCCACCTTCTTTGTACCCAAGAAGCAAGACCCCAGTGAATCTAACAATAGTGGGGACCCCCACTGAGAGTGGTCCATAATTACAAAGCTTTGTACTCAGTGACAGTAAGAGACCATTATCCACTGCCATTAATCCCAAACCTCTTAGATAAACTACAGAAAGTATGCATATTTACAAGACTGGACCTCCACAATGCTTAAAACCTCATTAGGATCAAAGAGAGCCACAAATACTTAACCGCCTTTGATACATTTGAATACACAGTAGTCCAATTTGGACTCGTTAATGCAGGGGCCATATTTTCCAGATTCATGAACCAAGTATTTGCAGACCTCATAGATAAATTTGTGGTACTCTCTCTGTTGTGTTCTGAGCCTGCAAAAGCAGGCTCGGGACGTTGCAAGAGTCCCGGGCATTTGCAAAAGCTGCCCGGGACCAGACTGAGTGGTGCCGGCCTTGCGCGCATGCGCAAGGCGGGAAAAGACCGCCTCGTGATTGGTTGGAGTTGCCCGGGGATCAGAAGGTATAAATAGAGGACTGCGTGCCTCTGCTCGGGTTGTTCGTAGATTGGAAGCAGAGAATAAAGACTTGTTAGAAATGCTTTGTCTCAAGCGCCATTATTCTCCGGACTTAACACTGGCGACGAAGGTGGGATCCAGTCTATACAGCTAGGGAAGCTTGAAGACTCACCCAAAGAAGTCCGGAAGAGGAAAACGGCGTGGAAGTCAACGTTATCCTGCCAGTATGAAATTGCTGGAGGGTGCGTGCGGCTGAAGAAGACTCTGATCCTCGATCATGGCGAAAGTTGGGCGTTTAGCGGAATTCGACGTCTCTCACCCCGAGAGGTGGGAATCTTATGTTGCAAGAGTCGAGACTTACTTCCGCGTAAACCAGATAAGGGAGGAAGGCTTAAAGGCTGCCACAATGTTGTGCGTTTGTGGGCAAGATGCCTTTGAGATCGCCGAGAACCTAATCGCCCCGGCCTCGCTGGAAACAGTGTCGTACTCCGATCTGAAGAAAGTTTTAAAGGAACACTTCCAGCCCAAGCAATCTGTCATGGCTTGGAGGCACACATTTCAACAGAGGGATCAGCGAGCTGGGGAATCAGCAAAAGAATACATTGCAGCTTTGAGAAGTGCTGCTAAACCGTGTGATTTCAAGGACTTAGAGGAAAGACTGCGTGATCGTTTTGTGTGCGGACTGAGGAACAGAGACTTACAGCAGAAGCTGTTCGCCATGGAAGATGTCTCTTTACAAGATGCTCTGCGAGAGGTTACAGCAGAAGAAGCTGCAGGTGGGGCAGTCAAGAACATGCGGCCTAATCGAAGTGCTCCAGAGACCGCCACCATCCACAAGGAAGACGTGCGAGAGGATTCGGGAGAAGATCCTGAAGAAGAGGTGGACAAGCTTTACCAAGCAGCTGGGAGGAGGTCCAAAGATCGGCAGGACAAGGGCCCAGCTGAGCTTCATTGCCTCGGATGCGGTGGACGCCACAAGAGAGCGGAATGTCGGTTCCATTCCGCCATTTGCCGAGCGTGCGGGAAGAAAGGCCACATCGCTGCGGTCTGCCTGGGTCGACAGAAGGTACAACCGAAGGAAGAATTGAATCTGAAAGGTACCAGGGTGCCCAGCAAAAACAGGGTGGGGTTCTGTGCAACACGCCGGAACATTTTAAGAATAGGCACACACAAACCCCTTAAAAAGAAACTAACACTTAAAGTGAAATTGCAGGGAATTCCATTATCGATGGAACTTGACACAGGGTCTGCCCTATCCATAATTTCCCTCAATACATTTAACAAAATCGACTTCCGGTGAGCAGGCGACCTCGTTGGACGCAGCTGTAGCTGCCTCCCGCCTGTCTTTGCGTAAAAGCCGTTTTGACAGCGAGCATCAGCTGTCAAACGGCTTGAGACCTTTCCCCCGGGCATAAGGGGATCGGTGAGCTGCCCGGGGTAGGAGTTGAGTTCCCGAGTCGTCCGATGTGGACGATGTAGGTTAGAACTCCTCCGGAGCCCCGAGGATTCTCCGCGATCCAGGACGCCTTCGCCTCGGCGAAGCTAGAAGCCGCCGCCACCACTGCAACTTAAATTTAACTGTGAGTGACTATACGCAGACAAACCGACCCTGGAAGTTTGTTTCATACTTTTGACTCTACTCTAACTTGAGTTATTTTGATCTTCCCTATACTTGGGTTGGATTGTGTGAAAGTGAACTTAAAATGGCGATGAATGATACTTTCTAGCAACAAGAAGTGAAAGTGACTTGGATTTCCGGTTTGGAACTTTTGTTACTTTCAACACTTTCACTATCTGCCTTGGACTGATTGTTTAAAAGACTCTCATATATATTGAAATTTTAACATTGTCAATATGGCTTCGAGAAGATTGGTGCCAACAACTGCAAAACCGATTTCATCTCCGACTTCTCAGCCGCTTCAACCAATTCCTAAGCCAGTCTCACATCCTCCACCCCCGCCATCTTCTTCACCCCCGCCGCCCTCTGGTAAAGAATTACAGGACTTTATGCTTCAAATGACT
>NW_015389061.1:104120-112600 GCF_001527695.2 Protobothrops mucrosquamatus | reverse complement strand
CTCAATTTACTTCTACTGAGTTTCAGGGATTTCTACAGGCCAACATGATCCGCCACGCTGCTTCGGCTCCTTTCCATCCTTCCACCAACGGTCTGGCTGAACGGATGGTCCGCGTCGCCAAGGACGCCCTCAAGAAGCTGACTTATGGCAATTGGCATCACAGGTTGGCTGACTTTCTTCTAGCCCATCGTACTACTCCATGCACTGCCACAGGTAAGTGCCCGGCCGAACTCCGTTGGGGTCGTCGGCTCGTGACTAAATTGGACAGGCTGCATCCGGAGCGTGTAGCTTCACAGGTGTCTCAGCCACACCCACCACGGGTCCTGCGTGAAGGTGATCCTGTCTGGGCCAGGAACTACAGGCCTGGACACCTCTGGGTCCCGGCTGTGGTCTGCAAGGTCTCGGGGCCTCTGTCCTACGAGGTGTCCCTGGAAGACGGCCGCGTTCTTCGCCGCCACATTGATCAACTACGTGTGAGGCGGGTCTCATCTGGGGTTCCTCCTCAGTCTCCTCCAGGGGGGGAGGAGGAATGGGGAATGCATTCTGGGAATCAGAATCTGCTGCCAACAACGGTTGTGGGGAACGACATGGGTACTCAACACCCAAGTTCCACAGGTGATTCAGGTAGCAATTCATGGGAAAGGGGACACACAGACACCCCCACATGCACTCCAGCCTGGGAGTCCCAACGGAGGTATACTAATTATCCACACCTCACACACAATACTCCAGACACGAAGAATAACGGGGAGCATACTCACAACTCACAATATGCAAGAGAGCAGGCAAAACAAGGGGGGAACATGTCCTTTGCAGAAATGGCTCATAGAAGGATGTCCCCACGCATAAGGGCTAACAGGGAGGCATCCCTAGACCCTATCACTACAGAAAGGAGCCAGGAAAACCACACTCTGTCAGGAAACACGGAGATGAGTTCATAGGGGTTGGAAAACTCCATAGGTGGTAGGTCAACCAGGTATAGCGATCGACAGAGTCCTGACTTCTCGAGCCTAGGAGACGGGCAGGAAAGTCAAACAGAAGTCACAAGACAACCACAGGGCAATTCACCTAGTGTGGGAAGCAACGGGGAAAACACTACAAGTTCCCCAGGTCCGAGAAGGTCGCTAAGGGTCAAAGGCCCTCCCAAATACCTTGCAGAGTACGTAAGGTGAGCATGTAAATAGCAATAACTGAACTAGAGGTCCAGGCTGGTTGACTCTACGGAAACGAGGTTGGGGCCATTGGGTCTTTGTACGACGGAACAGCCCCACACCTTACACACACTGTGTGACATTAACTCAAAGTTAATTGTATAACCATTACTATGATGGCGTCCATGTGGGCGCATTATTATTTCATCTAGGGGGGAGGGGTGTTGTGTCCTGAGCCTGCAAAAGCAGGCTCGGGACGTTGCAAGAGTCCCAGGCATTTGCAAAAGCTGCCCGGGACCAGACTGAGTGGCGCCGGCCTTGCGCGCATGCGCAAGGTGGGAAAAGACCGCCTCGTGATTGGTTGGAGTTGCCCGGGGATCAGAAGGTATAAATAGAGGCCTGCGTGCCTCTGCTCGGGTTGTTCGTAGATTGGAAGCAGAGAATAAAGACTTGTTAGAAATGCTTCGTCTCAAGCGCCATTATTCTCCGGACTTAACACTATCTAAATGACATTTTGGTCTACTCTGAGAATGAGAGTCAGCACACAAACCACGTGTGCACAGTTCTTCATAGACTAAGAGATAACCATCTCTTTGCCAAGCCAGAAAAATGCACATTTGACCTGCAACAATTAGACTTCTTGGGTTACTGTATTTCCACAAAAGGCATCCAGATGGACCCCCAGAAGGTCCAAGCTGTGCTAGACTGGCAAGCCCCTCACACATTCAAAGTTGTCCAATGCTTCCTAGGCTTTGCTAACTTCTACAGGAAGTTTACACTAGGTTTTGCTCATAAAGCCAAGCCACTGACCCAACTTACTAAGAAAGGAGTTAAATTTGCTTGGACGTCTACACACCAATCAGCATTTGAAGAGTTAAAGCAACTTTTTTGCTTGCCAGTCCCTCTGTCAACTGTCCGTCTGGCAAATTCAATATTGAAGAAACTCTATGGTCTTGAGGTGCCATGAGAGATAATATTTATTGAATACACATCCCAGCACTGAAGAAGCAAAATCAACTCTAGTTTTCCCATGCAAAAATCTAGTTAGTTAACAATAGCTTTTCATAACCCCCACCCACCAAGTGTTCTCCCTCCCCCCTGTTTCTACGGCAAGTTGAGTAGCAACAGAGGTTAGCAAACATTGTAGCAATTCAATCTTGACAGCCTTCAGCACCTGGACACATCAAAGAAATCTATTGTCCAAACAGATGCCTCAGGTGTAGCCATCGAAGTTGTTTTACAAGAGAGGGAGGGAGAAAACAGCCTTCTGCCATGCACCTTCTTTTCCAGAGAACTGACTGCCCCAGATTGCAATTATGAGACCTTTAATAAGAAACTCTTTGCTGTGAAATCAGCATTCTAACACTGGAGACACTTCCTAGAAGGGACACACTTTCCTATAGAGATCAACATTGACCACAAGAATCTACACACTCTGCAACAAACCAAACTGCTTTCGCCCAGACAAATCAGATGGAGCCAATTCTTCTCACATTTTGATTTTTACATTAAATACATCCCAGGCTCCAAGAACCTAATGCCAGATGCTCTCTCTCACAAACCAGAATATTCTCTGGTTCAACAGACTCCAGCACCAACAATAATTCTACAACCTTCAAATTTCTAGCTTCAACATTCACCACCAACCACTGAGAGCTTGGGAGCTGCCCAACTGCACCAGGACTTAATCACCAAGATAAAGACTCAGCAACAACTAAGTCACTTCTCACAGGCCAGGATAGATGACCTCAAAGAAACCCCAGCAGGTAATGTAACCCCATTCGCAATGGAGGGATGTGCCCTGAAACACATCTTTTCACCAAGATGGCTCATTTCATACCCTGCAAGGGATTGCCCAATGCCAAAGACTCAGTCCAACTTTTTCTAGGCCATGTCTTTCGCTACCACAGCATGGTCTCAGCACTTGTTTCAGATACAGGTGTACAATTCCAATGTAGCCTTTTCCAGCTACTAAATTTTAAGGTCAACCTCTCTTCAGCTCACCACCTTGCCACAAATGGGAAAGCTATAAACATGAACCAGCTCCTCCAACAGTACCTGAGGTGCTACTGCACCTACAGCCAAGATACTGTAACTGGCCATTGTTATTGCCACTCACAGAATTTTCTTACAACAATTTACTGCACTCATCAACTTCAAAGTTGTCATTTTAAGCCATGTATGGCACACACCCTAAATTGTAGCCAGACCACCCTGCACTGGACTCAACTGTCCCAGGGGTGGCTGACTTCTTACAAGAGCAACTTGCTGCTCAAGAACTTTTGAAACAGCTTGCTCGAGCAAGCAAAACAGTAGGAAACAAGGTTTGACTCCCCACCAAGTTCTTAGCCACTTCAAGACCTTCCAAGAAGCTAGATGCTAAATTTGTGGGACCATTCAAAGTTGTCAGACAAATCAACCCTGTAGCCTTCCACCTTCAATTACCCCAAAAATGCTCCCCCAAGCACAATACGATCCCAGCGCCCCCCTCCACCACCAGTCATAGTGGGGGGAGAACCAGAATATGAGGTGGAATAAATCCTAGACTCTAGGAAAAGAGACAAAGGCTTTCAGTATATGATTCATTGGAAAGGCTACCTTGTTGCAAATCGTTCCTGGGAAATCACATGGTATGTCCATGCCCCTGATTTAGTTCATCAGTTTCACCAGTATTTCCCTGACAAGCCATGACCGACCAAGCTCCCAGCACCCCACCCAATCTCGCCTGAAGAACCAGTTGAAGAAGAGGTTAACCAGTCGCTCTGCATTCCTCTGGGGGGAGGCGGAACACTCACCTAAGATGGGTCTTCCACATCAGGCCTTCAGTTGCTGGGAAGGGGAGGGGATGGAACCTCTAAAGACGTTTTTGTGTTACAGCAACCACCACCTGGCTCACCAGCTCCTTCAGATGAGGGGGAGGCGGATTCCTTTGAGACTGCTTTCCTTCTGCTCTTGCCAAGTTCCCATGAGAACTCAGACTTCAAAGACACAATGCAGGAAGGGGAAAGCAGCATAGACGAACCCATGTAAGAGGAGGGGGGCCAAGATGGAGGGGTAGGTGATGTAGGAGATGATGAGGCTGTGCCCAAGGGAGGAGTCAAATGTGTCATCACTCTTGAGTCCCTTCGCACCCACAAGAGATCTAAGTCCAGCCCACCTTGAATTCTACCATCAATTTGCTTTGACCATTAGTAGTTCAGATTCTTGCAGAGAGCTTAAACTTGCAATAAATCCTTATATTCATTTGAACTGCCTGGGTTTACTGATTTCTGTTTCTTGACCAAAACAATAACAATGACTGTTAATATACAGTTTAGGTCACCTGGTGTCCCCCCATTTATCTATATAATTTATTTACTCCGTTTATTGGTCTTACGTTACAAAAAGTTGTGCAATTAAATATAAATAAAATTAACATTAAAACTGCAGTCTATAAATAGCACACAGGAATCTTATTACCCAAAATAAAGTTAACATTTCACAACAAAGCAAAATGTAGTACAGTCTCATTCATTGACTATCCTATAACACAAAGTGAGATATTTAAAAATCTGAAAATGACATCCTGAAGCTGTGACATCATGACATTAAAATCTTGGGGAAAGGCTAGGGATACAACTAAATGTTTTCAGATGGCATCAAAAATATGTTAAGGGAGAGACCTAACAGTATCTTGAATTATATAGAAGGCATCTGAAGAAAGAGCTCTGCTGATTACCTCAAGGTCTCCAATAAGTAGTTTTGGAAATATGCAGTGCTTCACTTAACTGATAAGCTCTAACCTCATATAACATGCTATACAACAGGTCTTTAAGCGTTTTGCTTAGTAAAACATATGTGGTTGGGTCCACACAATATGCTGACCAAAACCATACCGTACATATTACAGTAGTGGCAAGCATATGTACAGTAGCTCGGGATTTAATTGTTGAATTCTTGGTATTCTCTGAACTTGATTTTCTTCCAACCAATGAAAACCAAGAAAATGTAAGACAGACAATTATTCATTTGATTAAAGGGATACAAAAACAGTACCATCTCAAGGCAGAATAAAGTGCAGCTCTAAAAACACTTTAAAAATGGCCAAAGCATTACAAACCTCCCAGCAGACAAAGGACAAACTACAGTTATCATGGATAGAACATAGTACATCCCAAAAACGAAAGAACTTCTAAATGATGAGGAAACCTACAATAAACACACAATACAAAAAACTAGACAACTGAATTAGGGAAACCCTAATCAAACTAACCAAACAGGACAAATCACAAAAGAAAAATAGCATATGAAGAGCCATGAACCAGTTTTCCCACATTTCTATGGTTGCTTTAAAACACACAATGTGGACATACCACTCCATCCAACTGTATTGCTACCATGCAATTTAGCCAAGGAAATTACCAAGAATCTCAGCCATCTCATAGATGGAAGTAAACAATCCATGAATGTACCACTGCAATGCCTATCAAAGACCTAACAATTTAAGAAGTTGAAATGATAGTGCCATTTTTTTTCAATTTTTATTAAATGTACATTTAAAAACAGAAGTGAACATGATTCAACTTCCCTGGCTACAACACTGCTATTAGTATTACCTTATGTTACAGAAAGAAAAACAGAAACTTAAAATACATTCTATAACAGGACAGAGTATAACAAACTGTACATATAACATCTGTAAATGTTTTGGTAAACCATCTTTCAGTCGTCAATGTTGTATTTACATATCTTTCAGTTGTGTCCTAATATAGGTGTTAATAAGAAGTCCTTACGATATCAACTAATCAATCGATAATCATCTCAGCGATCCTCCTTATCTCTAACCAATCGTACAATTTTTTCCAAATTTCATAATACTCCGTTTCAGTTTTATTTTTAATCTCTAGAGTTAACCTGTCCATTTCAGCGCAGGATAAGATTTTATTTATTACTAGCTGTACCCGGCCACGCATTGCTGTGGCTCAGTCTGGTTAAATGGAAAAGAAAGAAAAGAGAAAGCGCACATTTGTAATATGTTTAATTTCACAATGCTAGCGTGTGTTGCTTTTACGTCCAACAGATGGCGCTGTTTTTTTTAAAAAGCATGTTTTTACCTGTCACAGGTGTGACATCTATATAATAGTAGGTATAAGGTATATAAAAACACACGCGTATTCGAATGCAACGTTGTGTCAAAATTTCAAAGCAATTGGTGAAGAACTTTCGGAGATTTAAGATTTTGAACAAACGAACATTTACATTTTTATTTATATAGATTTCTTCTTCAGTGGGGGTTTCCTTTCTTTTCCATTTTTGGGCGTATGCCAATCTTGCTGCAGTTAAAATATGCAATAGTAAGTAGAAAGATGCTTTGCTGAGTTTATCATTAATAATCCCTAATAAGAAGGTTTCTGGTTTTAAATCAATTTTTTGTAATAGTATTTCTTCTGACCAATTTTTTATCTGATGCAAAAATTTTTGCACTTTTGAACATTCCCACCACATGTGATAGTAAGTCCCTGGAAGTCTTCTACATTTCCAGCATGTCGGTGAGGTTTTTTTATCTATTTTTGCTAGCCTTGTAGAGGGAAGGTGCCATCTATAAAACATCTTGTATAGATTTTCTTTATATGAGGTGGCTAGCGTTAACCTCCTGTTTCTGTCCCATAATGATTGCCAATTATCTAGGTCAATACTGTAACCAAAATTTTTGCTCCAGATTAACATTGTTTCTTTTACCTGTTCTTCTAACAAATCTTGTTCTAATAAATATTGATATATCTTTTTTATCATTTGATCTTCTGTTCCTAGAAGGATTTTATCTAATTGTGTATGCTCTAATTTTATCCCTGGTTCTTTTTTGTCATTTCTGTATCGCGACTGTATTTGTAAGTATGCCCACCATTCCAACTCTATACCATCTTCTAATAATCTTTTCCTTGTTTTCAGGTCTCCATTCTCGTCTAAGATATCTTTATATGTGATTACTCTTCCTAAATTTATGAATTTGGGGTGCATGAATATCTCTAATATGGATAGCCAATTGGGAATTTCTATATAATTAATTTTTTTAATTTTTATCCACACGTCTAATAGTGCCCGTCTAATATGGTGATTCTGAAAGTACTGATGAGCCTTATATTTCCCGTCCCACATTATGGCATGCCACCCTATTTGCATGTCATGGCCTTCTAATGCCAGTAGTCTTCTGTTCCTTAAGTGTATCCAATCCTTTATCCATACCGATATTGCTGCTTGATAATATTTTTCCCAATTTGGGAGGCCGAGCCCTCCTCTTTCCTTTGCATCCTGTAATAATTTTAATTTAATTCTCGGTTTTCTACCTTGCCAGATAAATTTGGATGTAATTTTGTTTAAATTTTCAAAAAAATCCTTGCCTAATTTAATTGGTACACATTGGAATAAAAAGAGTAATTTGGGAAGTATATTCATCTTGATTGTTGCTATTCTCCCCATAAAGGAGAGCTGCAAGTTTTTCCATCTGTCTAAGTCTGCTATAATTTGATCTATTAATTTATCATAATTTTCTCTTTTGAGTGTAATACATCTTGCCGACAGTTGGATCCCCAAGTACCTTACTCTTTTAGATGTCTGGATATTGATTTTCTCTACTAGCTCAGTTTCTTGTAAATTGGACATATTTTTAACTAACATTTTAGTTTTTTCTTTATTGATCTTCAACCCTGCGACATCTCCATAATTTTCCAGCACCTGTAATAATCTTATTCCAGATTCTAAGGGGTCTTCCAGAATGAAAACTAAATCGTCTGCATAAGCCTGTAATTTAAATGTCTCTTTTCTGATTTCTAATCCTTTAATCAGCTTATATTTTCGAATTATTCTTGTGAGTGCTTCTAAAGAAAGAATAAATAATAGAGGAGATAGTGGACAACCTTGTCTCGTGCCTTTTTGTATTTGGACGCTATTTGTTAATTCTCTGTTTATGATTACTTTTGCTTCTTGTTTGGAATAGATTGCTTTAAACATGCTTATAAATTTCCCCCCGAATTCCATCTGTTTAAGTTGAGTCAACATAAAATTTCATTTGACATTATCAAACGCTTTCTGAGCATCAACAAAAATCAATGCCATTTGTTTTTCGCTATGTAATTCATAATATTCTAAGATGTATTGGCTGCCGGTGGCCTTCCGGGTGCGCTTCAAGGTGCTGACCATCATCTTTAAAGCGCTCCATGGCATCGGACCCGGATATCTCCGAGACCGCCTCCTGCCGCAGATTACCCCCCATCGACCTGTACGCTCCCACAGAGTGGGTCTCCTCAGGGTGCCGTCGGCCAGACAGTGCCGGCTGGCGACCCCAAGGGGGAG
>NW_015389061.1:99025-103157 GCF_001527695.2 Protobothrops mucrosquamatus | reverse complement strand
TGACCATCATCTTTAAAGCGCTCCATGGCATCGGACCCGGATATCTCCGAGACCGCCTCCTGCCGCAGATTACCCCCCATCGACCTGTACGCTCCCACAGAGTGGGTCTCCTCAGGGTGCCGTCGGCCAGACAGTGCCGGCTGGCGACCCCAAGGGGGAGGGCCTTCTCTGTGGGAGCTCCCACCCTCTGGAATGAACTACCCCCAGAGATCAGGGTGATCCCTGATCTCCCTTCCGCCGCGCCCTTAAGACATGGTTATTCCAGCTTGCGGGACTGGCCTAGGGGAAAACTTTTAGAGGGGGTTTTAATTATAATTTTAATAAGACCAATTATTAATATTTCCCTTTTAATTAACTTTTAAATTTGTAGTTTGATATTTTTGTATTTTTTATCCGGTTGTTAGCCGCCCTGAGTCCGCAAGGAGAAGGGCGGGATATAAATTGAAAAAATAAATAAATAAATAAATAAAATAAATGTCTAGTATAATCCTAACATTATGTCTAATTTGTCTTTTAGGCAAGAAGCCGTTTTGGTCGGTATGGATAAATTCAACTAATTTTTTTTTAATCTTTCTGCCATTATGGTCATGAAAATCTTATAATCCATGTTCAGTAAAGAGATGGGCCTATAGTTTTTAAAGCAGGTCAAATCAGAGTTTTCTTTAGGAATTAGTGAGATGATTGCTTCTTTCCATGAGTTTGGGGTTTTTGCTGTATTTTATTTAGTACATCATTAAATATGTCCAGTAGGGTTGGGGCCAAAAGTTCTTGGAGGTTCTTATATATTTCGGATGGTAATCCATCGGGGCCAGGTGTTTTATTACTTTTTTCCTTTTTAATTGCTTCAATAATTTCCTGGACTGTTATATCTTTATTTAATATAATTTGGAATTCTTACGGAACCTTCGGTAAGTCCGCTTTCATAAGATATTGTGATATTCTTTCCTCCGTAACCTCTTCATCCTCTTTATAAAGATTTTTATAGAATTCATACGTCACCCATTTTTTTTTCTTCATTTTGATGTACCATCTCCCCTGCTTGATTACATAATTTACTAATCCATCTTTTATCTTTTTTTTATTGAATACAAAGAAAAAAAAGATTAAAAACATTGAACATGATAAATCGTCTTTGACATACATCTCCGTCTTGTCAGTCCATATTGTACATTAACTACATAAATATATATCTATATACAACTGTACATTTCTAGTATCTGCCTTAACTTATATCTTTGCTGTTGACCCCCATTTTTTCCCTCCATTTATAAAATTTATTCCAGATTCGATAAAATTCTGTTTCTTCCTGATTTTTTAATCTTTTAGTTATCTTGTCTAATTCTGCACAATACATAATTTTCTTTATTAGTGCTTCCCCACTTGGTGCTTCCATCGCTTTTCACTTTTGAGCAAATAGTATCCTTGCCGCCGTTACCACGTGTATGATTAGATATATGTCACCTTTATTTACGTTTTTCCCTAGTATTCCTAATAATAGTGTCTCAGGTTTGTATTGAATGTTTTGCCTAGTCATTTCTATTAGCCATTCCCAGACCATAAGCCAATACACATGTGCTTCTCTACATGTCCACCATACATGAAAAAATGTGCCCTTTTCTTTTTTGCACTTCCAGCACATAGGTGAGTATCCGTTATACATTTTGGCTAATCTGGCCAGAGGAAAATGCCATCTGTAAACCATCTTATACAGGTTTTCTTTATATGATGTCGCCAATGTGATTTTGTTATTTCGTTCCCATACTTGCTGCCATTGATCCATATTTATATTATATCCTAAATCCATTGCCCATGTCACCATTGTTTCTTTAACCTGCTCCTCATATAGCTTATATTCCAACAAATATTTATAAATATTCTTAATTTGTTTTTTCTCCGGGCCTAGCAGTATTTTATCTAACCCCGTATCTTGTCTGTTAATACCCCATTCTTGCTTATCCTCCATATATCTTGCTTGTATCTGGAGATAAGACCACCATTCTAGGTCTATTCCTTGTTGTCTTAACTCTTGTTTTTGTTTTAAATAACCTTCTTCTGTCAAGATGTCTTTATATATAATAGCCTTGTCTTTCCTGTACAGATTGGGATATGTGACTGCCTCTAATGGCAATAACCAAGCCAGAATCTTTGTATAATGTTGACGTTTGACTATATTCCAGCTTTTTATTAACTCTTGCCGAACCTTATGTCTTAAAAAATACTGGTGGTTTCTGCTTTGCCCTGCCCATATATGAGCATGCCAACCCTGCTGGAGATCGTAACCCTCTAAATGTAAACATCTTTTATTTTCTAAGGTTATCCAGTCTCTAATCCACATCAGGGCCGCTGCTTGGTAATATAGCTCCCAATCTGGGAAACCTAAACCACCTCTCTCTTTGGCATCCTGTAATACCTTTAATTTTATTCTTGCCTTCTTTCCTGCCCACACAAGTTCTAAGGTTAATTTATTCAACTCCTTGAAAAAATTCTTGTCTAATTGAATTGGGATGTTCTGAAACAGGAATATCATTTTGGGTAGAATGTTCATCTTCACTGCTGCAATTCTCCCAAGAAATGAGAGATGTAAATTTTTCCAGCGGTCTAAATCTACTTTTATATTCTTTACCAATTTGCCATAGTTATCTTCTTTGATTGATGAGCAGCGAGCTGAAATGACTATCTCTAGATATATTAATTTAGAAACTACTTGTATACCTAATTTTTCCTCTAGGTTTCCTTTTTGTATATTAGTCATGTTTTTTGCAATAATCTTTGTTTTATTTCTATTTATTTTCAAACCTGCCAAATCTCCATACTCTTCCAATATTTCGAATAACTTCTGCCCTGATTGTTCTGGGTCTTCTAATATAAATGCTAAGTCATCTGCATAAGCTTGAAGTTTGTATGTTTCTTTCTTAATCCTAAATCCTTTAATCTGCTCTTCTTGTTTTACTACTCTAGCAAGAATTTCTAATGTATATATAAATAACAATGGCGAGAGAGGACATCCTTGTCTTGTGCCTTTCTGTATATTGAATTTATCAGTGGCCTCTCCATTTATTATGATCTGGGCCTTTTGTTCAGAATATATTGCGGTTATCACGTTTAAATTTTTTCCCCCAACATCCATTGATTTTAATTGTTGGATCATAAATAGCCAATTAACATTGTCAAAAGCCTTCTGTGCATCAAGGAACAGAAGTGCCACTTGACGACTTCCGGTTCTGGATTGCGGCGCTCGCAGCTGTGTGAAGAGACTGATCTCCTCACCAGCTGATTCTCTGCTGCCGGTAGACCCCTTAATTGGGTAGAAAAGCAGCCTTAGAGGGGCGGCTACTGGTGAGGAGGTCCTTGTTGTCCTTGGGAGAGCGGCAGCTTCTTCCAGGGACCGAGATTTGCTCCTTTGGGCCGACGGTGGAAAGAACGGCTGGTAAAATGGCCGTTCACCTAGTCGCTGAAACCAGAAGTCAGAAGAACATCTAAGCACAGGAACCACCGTGGCTGAGCTGGGTGAGACTTTTTACCTTCCCTCTCTTGATTTTTCCTTTTTTTTGTGCCTGTAAAAAGCACTTTTGAAATTACCTCCCTGCTCTGAGAAGGCGGCGTTGGTGAGTGTGGGGAAAAGAAGCTTATGGATTGAATTAATTTAAAGTGACTTTTTTTTACCTCTATTTTTATTCTTTTTTTTTCACTTTGGGGTCTTGGAAAACCTTTTAATATTGAATCTGCTATTGGACTTGAATTGCTTTTTTCCCCTCCGTGTTTCCTGATCCTGTTTATGAGATTCTTGGTCTATGGGAGAAGATTTTACATTGTACTGAGGACACCTTGTGGAAAAAGCTAAAATTGCAGCTTTCCCCTTTTTCTGGTGACTCAGATTGACCTTGACTTTTAGATTACCACAAAAGGAAAAATACAAAGGAAATTAACAGCTGCACTGGTGGGGGTGGACATTGATTAAATATTTTCTACATAGCCTCTACTAAATGATACAGACTGTTTCTAATTATTTTTGAAATGGAGCAACCCTTGGTTCAACTTGACTATAAACTTATACTGGAAAAACTTTACGAAGCTACTGATGAAATACGTTTGCAAATAAAAGAATTTACTATGGAAATAAAAAACAGAAATT
>NW_015389061.1:91420-98224 GCF_001527695.2 Protobothrops mucrosquamatus | reverse complement strand
GATTGAATAAAAACTAATTAAGGTTTGAACTTAATAATAACTTGTTTTGTTTATGTATTAATATGCTTTGGATACAGTAATTTTGGGAGGACGTTAAAGAAATTTGATACAGATATTGAGGGATTGATTGTTAGATTATAAAGAATAATAGAAATAGAAAGGTATTTTTTCTCTTTTCTTTCTTTTTGTCTTGTCTTTGGTTTTTTTGTGTTTTTTTTTGTTCTTTTTTTCTCCCTTTCTGATTTGAATTAATATTTTCTTTTCTTATTAGAATTGATAGTTACTTGTAATGGAAGAGGAATAAGAAAAAAGGATGAAATGATACTAATAAATGCTTATTGAATATGTTAAGGAAAAAGGTTATGGGGAGACCTCCGAAGTGTTAACTAGGTATTTAGATTAGAAATATGGAACATAGTAAGTGAAATAGGTAAACTCAATACAGGATTCGGATTTGTAGATTTATTTAGACGAAAGATTATTGAGGAGTGCTATGATTGATTTAGTTGTATTGTAATATATCAATTTGAATATAATATGTCATTAGAGGGAAAAAAGAGGAGGTTTTAATGACTTAATTTGAACTTTATGAATATGACTTTGTTTTGTGGACAATTGACTGCCCTGCCACCATGTTGTTTCTTAAGCACTTGTTTGTAAAATGAAAAAACCAAGAAAACTTGTTTTTTTTTAAAAAAAGAAGTGCCACTTGACAATCACTATGTCTAAGATTGTTCTTATATTCCGTTTAGTCTGCCTGTTTGGTAAAAACCCATTTTGATCAGAATGTATAAAATCAATTAGATAATTTTTAAATCTCTCTGCCATTATTGAGGCAAAAATTTTATAATCAGAATTCAATAATGATATAGGTCTATAATTTTGTATCCGTGTTTTTTCCACTTCTTCTTTTGGTATCAATATTATGTTTGCCTCTGTCCAGGACTTAGGTATTCTAGCTTCAGTTAATACGGCATTGAAAACTTCTAGTAAGTATTGATTAAGTACACTTTGTTGCTCTTTATATAGTTCCGCTGGTATTCCATCTGAGCCAGTCGCCTTATTGATCTTTTGTTTACTTATAGCCCTGGTTATTTCAGCCATTCTTATTTCCTCATTTAACATAGATTTTATTTCCTCCGGTATCTTTGGTATATCTGCCTTCTCTAAGTATTCTATTATCCTTTCTACTTTTTTCCCCTCATTTCTCTTATATAATTTTTCATAGTATCTTTGAGCAATTCCCCTTTTTATAGTCTCCTCCTCCTGAATCTCTCCTTTCTCATCTTCCAAATTAATGATCCGTAGCTTCTCTTTCTGTCTTCTTAATTTATACGCTAGCCATCTTCCCAGTTTGTTCGCGTGCTCAAAGTTATTTTGCTTAGCTGCCTGTAATTTTTGTGCTAACTTTTCCGAATCCTCTATACACAGTTTATGTTTAATTAGATCCATTTTGTTTTTCAATCCGTTATTTTCAGGATCTCTCTGAAATTGTATTTTGGCCTGTTTGTGTTCTTCCTCAAGCGGAGCCAGCTGTCAGAGTGGGCGGTGGTGCGAATGGTCTCTCTGGCATCTCCAAACACTCGTCCTAGGTCCGTGGGGCTCATCCGAGCCTAAAGAAGCCTCGTGGGGGCGACGAAAGGTGTGGGCGATCTGCTGCTCTGCCGTTGGCGACTGGCGATGGGAAGCAGATAAACCCAGAACCGAGCAGATCGGGAAGAAGACGGCCAAAAATGGCCGCTGAAGCTGACAGCTGGACGGAGTAAGCGAGGAAATAGCGGAACGATGGTAAATCGGATTTGACTAGATTGACTTTTCCCAAAGCTTTGTGAGCAGATTTGGTAGACGCATTAAAAGAGAAAGCGGAAAGGGGAAGCCTGGAAAGAGAGAAGCTGACGGAGTGGAGAGGAGGCGGCGAGTGAAAGTGGCAGGAAGAGCGTCCGGAAGGGCCTGATATGGAGGAGCCAGGCTGAACTGATTAAAGACCTAGCATTTTAAAGTCACCTAAAAGGACAGGAATCAACCTTTAATTAAGCTAAGAACCTTGTCTGAGAGTCTTATGGCCTTTGGCTTTTGCCTTTGACTGCTGAGTGGATTGGCTGGCGGAAAGGTTTTTTTTTTTTTCCTCCCCGGAAAGGGATAGAGATTGTATGACAGGAGGAATTGGAATGATATAGAGACTGATAACTTTGGAAAGTGTTGTTGAGGAGATTGCAGGTGATTATATGGACGTATAAAACGGAATGGTGTGAGACAGAAGAAAGAAGAAGAGAAAGGGTATTAAAGAGAGATTGAAGGGTTTATTGGATTATACAAAGAAAAAAGGAAACACTGAGAAAGTTTAAAGTTAACATCTGAGATTGAACTATCAGAATCTGTATTTGTATTAGTATTATACTGATAGGTTTACATAGATGGAATATACCAGCGATATTGTTGTTGTTTAAACACCTGAGAGGGGAATAACGTAAAGGGGGAGAAAGTGGAAGAACAAAAAGAGGGAAGTGGAAAGTGGATATTTTGGAAGAAGAGTAAGCTGTGGGAAAGTTTATTTAAAATGGCAAGCAATCCAAACTTAGCTAAGATTGGTGGGGGGAAGAAAAATGCAACACAAGGTTCCAGTCCCATGAGCCAAAGATTGTTAGATGACATGCTTCAAAGAGAATGTTCCAACCCACTTAAAGAAATGCAGGAAGTCATGATGAAGAACCATGAGGAAATTAAAATGGAACTAGAAGTGGTTAGGAATGTTACTGGAGAAATGAGAGAGAAGATTCAGGCAATGGATGGAAGATTTGAAGCTTTTCAGCAGCAAATCGCAAAAAATGAGCAGAAGTTGCTGGCAGTAGAGCAAAGATTGGATAATGAAGAAAAGAAGGTGGAAGAGATGGATAAAAACTTAACTGTGGCTAATAAAGAGTTAATGACAGCGGTGACGTTATTGGAAGCAGAGAAGGCGACCCAATATCTTAGATTCCAAAATGTTATAGAGGAAAGAGGAGAAGATCTCCCAGATAAGATGGCGGATTTGTTGGCAGGAGCTCTTGAGATTGACAAAGAAGAGATGATTGCTGGGATGGATGAGACATACAGGGTGCAGACAAACTATGGGAGACGACATAACCTTCCTAGAGAGGTCCATGTGAAGTTTATAAAAAAGAAAATTAGAGATGAAATATTATATAGGACACGTGACGAACAGCTAGAATACGGAGGGAAACAAATTACTGTGTTAAAACAAATACCTAAAAGGATGAAAGACCTCCGGAAGAACTACCTCTTTCTGATGTCCAGGTTACATCAAAGCAATGTAAATTTTAGATGGCTAACACCAGAGGGGCTTATTGTGACCTGGCAGGAGAAGAGGTTTAGATTGGATACAGTGGAAAAAGTGGAAGACTTCTACAGGCAATACTGTGCCTCAGAGAAAGACTTGAGAGATCTCGGAGAAGAAAGAGCTATGGTTGAAAAAAGAAGAGATACTGAACGAATGATGGAGAAAAGAGGGACAGAGCAAAGCATGGAGGAAGTGAGAGGGGGAAGAGGACAAGATAGGCTAGAACAACAGGGGAGAAGTTCAGAGGAGGCGAAGGAAATAAGAATTACCAGAAGCACAAAGATACGACAAAAACAGAATAATGGGAGAGGAGTATAGGAGCAGGCCAAGATGGACTCTCCAAAGAGCGATTCTCAAAGAAAAAGAATTTAAGGAAAGTATGGAGAAAGAAATGCACTTTTTCTTTCAAGCGAATGACAATGGGGATACATCCTTGCAGAACATCTGGGATACAGCGAAAGCATACATGAGGTTTTTTTTTTTTTTTCCCAATCTATAAGCCAACCATCTCCCGGGTTTATTTGCCTGTTCAAAAAAATTTTGTCTCATACTTTTTATTTTTTTTGCCATTTCTCCCTTTTCTATAATGTTCAATTTATGCTTATTTAAATCTAGCTGTTGTTTTAGGTCTCTACATTGTGGTTTTTTTTGTAGTTCTGATTCTAATTTTTTGTATTCTTCCTCTAAACTTTTTCGATATTGCCTTTTCTTTTTATATTCATTGGCCATGTATGCAATTGCAGTTCCTCTCATAACAGCCTTGGCCGTGTCCCATAAATTTTGAGTGCTAGTCTCCTGTTTCTTATTTATCTGGAAGAATGTCCGCATTTGTTCCTCCATCTTATGCTTAAATTCTGTTTGGTTTAAGATTGCCTTTTTTAGAGTCCACCTCCTTGTTGTTGTCTTCTGTTCTTTCCATTTAATTATAATGGGATTATGGTCTGCCCAAGTATTATTGTCTATTACTACATCTTCAATATCTGAATTTAATTCTTTCGTTGTCCAGACCATGTCAATTCTGGACCATGATTGATGCCACCCTGAATAGTATGTAAATTGCTTTTCATTCAGATTTCTCTCCCTCCAACTATCTTGAATATTTAATTCTTCCGCCATTTTAAAAAAAAGCACCAGGTAATATTCTCCTGCTTTGTTTCCTTACTTCCTCACTCTTATAATCTAATTCTCTGTCTATAATTGCATTAAAATCGCCAATTATACAAATGTTCTCGTATTCCATATCAGCAATAACCTTATGCAGTTTCTTATAAAATTGTCTTTGTTTTTCATTGGGGGCATAAATTCCTACCAGGGCGACCTTTTTTTTATTCAGGGAAATTTCAATAATCAGTATTCTACCTTCCTCATCTCGATAGATTTGTCTTGCTGGGATTCTTTCTTTAACATATATCACAATTCCTCCTTTCTTCTGCTGTGAAAGCGATACAAATTTGATTCCTAACTTACAGTAGTTTAGTAGATCCTGATCTTGAGTCTTTATATGTGTTTCTTGTAAAATTGTTATGTCTATGTTTTTCTTACTGAGCTTATTCAAAATTATATTTCTCTTAGCCGGGGAGTTTAGTCCATTTACATTTAATGATAATACTGTTAATATTTCTACATTACTGCCTCTGTTTTGATCTTGTCGCTCTTGTCGGTCTATCTTCCTTGAGTTCTTTGTGTCTACTTTCATCATCATTGTCATAGTTCATTCTCATTTTTTCTCTTCTCTCCGTTTCCCGTTCTTTACCTTGTAATTCTCATGTCTTTCTATTATATCTCTCTGTATTGTTCTCTTCTCTTAACTCTCTTTCTTCAAGTTCATCTTCATTGCCTAGGTGCTGCTGGAAAAACTCTTCTGCTTTGTCAATCGAATCTAGCTTATATCTTTTTTCTTGCCAGGTCACCAGAATCCCTTCCGGCATTAGCCACCTAAAATTGATGTTTTGTCTTATTAATTTTGATGTAATATGTTGGTAGGGCCTTCTCAGGTCTCTTACCCTCCTAGGGACTTGTTTAAGAACAGTTAGTTCTTTACCTCTGTATTCTATTGGGTCGTCCCTTGTTCTATGCAAAATCTCATCCCTAATTGACTTCTTCACAAATATGATATGTACTTCCTTGGGTAGGTTATTTCTTCTCGTGTAATTTGTGTGGATTCTGTATATTTCATCAATCTCATTTCTTTGTCCCTTCTCACAAAATCCTACAAAACTTTAACAAGCGTTGTTTGTAAATCCAATATAGAAAAAATATCTAGGTCACTCTTTTGGTTTATTATTTGTATATCCTTTTTAATTATTAATACATCAGTGAGTTTCATTTGTATATCCAGTGTAGCATCTTTTCCCATATCATTCCATTTTCAAATCAGTCTCAGTCTTGTCCAGTAAAATGTGTTCCTTTTCCATAACATCTTTTAAACACAGTCTATCTATAATGGTAGCCACTCTTTTTTTTTTAAATAAAGTTTTATTAATTTTTGTAATTAAACAACAAATATCAATATAATGCATTTACATATACAAGCAATAAAAAAATAATCCAGATCGATACATTTTCTGAGATGCTTGGCGGTCCCCGCCTTGCCTCCACCCTCATTCACTTTCCTGTCCTTCCTCCCTCTATTCCCACAACCTCTCCACCTTCCTCCTTTCCACCTAACTACATCCCCTCTCCCTTCTTAACCGCCTCTTCGAGTGCAGTTTGGGGTGCCAGCCGAGCATCTCCTTTTTTCAATATAATTATTATTCACCTATAACATATAAATACATCAATTTTTATAATTTTAATCCCCTAATCCCCTTCCCCCTCCCCCCTCCTGACTTCCCAGAGCTGAGTACAGGATTAAACATATAATAATCCAAATTTAACCCAAACAACCCAACCATAATATAAACAAGTATAAACTTACTTTAACTCTAACATACAATCACCTTAACTATGAACTATATATTTAACTTATATATAAAAAATATTTATAAGTAACCATAATTAATCAAAAGCTATATGGTAATTGTTCATTTCATATTTTCTCTGAATATAATCTATCCATCTTCTCCATACCAGAATAAATTTCTCTTGATATTGATCCTTCAGGTATGCGGATATTTTTGCCATTTCTGCAAAATATGAAACTTTCTGTCTCCAATCGTCCATATTTGGTAATGTCTCCTTTTTCCAATTTTGAGCAATCAATGTCCTTGCTGCTGTTATACAGTACAACATCAAATTCACTTCTTTTGAGTCCAGATTGTCCCCCTTCCCCCCCCCCTTTTCTTTTCTTTTCGATCTTCCACAGCCGGACTTATGATTTGAGCAATTTATCCGAGGACGGTCCTATTGGCCCTGCGCGATTCACCCCTCGCGCAGGCCTGGCCCATTAAGATCTCTAGGGCCCACCTTGAGGATGGGGTTTGGAACCCCGAGAGGTGGCATGCTGCGGGTGCTAATAGAAAATCACT